>NW_015113417.1:60793-80210 GCF_001443285.1 Poecilia latipinna | reverse complement strand
CTAGTGTAAATGTCTTAGTACATATGAAATAAGACAAAACTAACTCAAAGGTAACGTATTAGCAATATGAACAAGCTTATTAGAGTCAAGGAATGGTGTGTAGTTGCATTTCAGACATTGAATGTTTATTTTGTTATTTAAAAGAGAACTTGATTTGTTTATTTGCATTTTTAATCAATTTCTAAAATTGCATAAAAAAGTTTAAATAAAAACATGCAGAATGTGACCATTTTTATTTGATTAATCGATTAATCATCAGGATCATGAGCAAAATGAATAATCAAAATTAATTGTCATTTGCAGCCTTACCAGCTTTTTGCACTGGTGCAAGTTTCCGACTGCAGGTTAGACTCAGTTTATCCCTGATACCAACCAAAAGTATGTAAACTTCTGAATTCAAAGAAAGTTGTTTAAAACATTTTCTTGCCACATTTTCTGGCATTTGGTGAACTGAAATAACTTTGGTAACTTTAACTGATGTAAAACAAGAGAAGTTTGCGTCTTTTTATTCTGTATACATAAACAGAATTAGTTGGTTATTTCAATGATTGATTAATCACGACTAATCGTTTCAATCCTAGTGTGTATGAAACATTTAATAAATGCGCCGTGGTTGTTTTACCAGTAAGGTGTTCCCACGAAGGAGTTGGCCGGAGCAACAATAGAAGCAGAGCCGAAGTCTCCCAGTTTGACCTGACCCGGTTCTGTTAGCAAGATGTTTCCTGCTTTCACGTCCCTGACAGGCAGAAAGCATCAGATGGAAGAAAAACAGAAACACAGAGGAAGAGATGAGATGTCGCTGCAGCATAAACAGTGTTGCATAAGCTTTGTTATCAGAACCGCTTTGCCTCTCGTCAGAAGCGTGGGCGCGGAGAGCGGGGCGGCTGAAGAGAAGCGAGGTTCACCTGTGAATCATGTTGTGAGAGTGAAGGTAGACCAGTCCCTGCAAAGCACCGTGGGTAATGGCACCTATTTCCACCTCTTGGAGGGGTTTCTTGTGGACTGTGGAGAGAAATTTTACATTTGCATAAACGACAGACTGAAAACGCAGCGAAATCTCGATAAATGTTTTGTTCCCTTGTACCTTCTAGCAGGTCGGAGGCTGAACCCAAACAGTACTCCATCACCAGCTGGAAAAGAGCAAACAGGAAGAGCGTTGTTGTTTGGACACATCCAACCACACAGTGGCCATTTTGTTTTGCTCCAGCGCTGAAGTAAAGCTGCAGAAATCTAGCTACTTATCAATGTTTTATTGCTTTTTAACCTTATTAGCTTTTCCAAATATGCCAAAGGTTTTCAGCGAATCGTCTCTGGGAATAAAAGTTTTATTAAGCCCAGAAGGAACCAGGAGCTAAACCTGAAATCTAATCTCACTTCCTGCCGTTTCAGGAAGTTGTGGAGCCGAGTCGGATTAGTCAAACACAGACGCTGCGATGACTACGACATGCAAACAGCCGCAGAAGTGCAACAATGAAGTGACATTACTGAAATAAATACTGGAGGTTTAGAGTTCCTGCTTTTTTAGTCAGAGAACATTTGCAAATTTTAGAGTGATTTAATATCAGATGGTGAGAAAAGTTGTTTTTTTTAAATTCAGTGTTTGTAAATGTGTTGCATTTGCTGGAGCTGCAGGTGCAGCGCAGCCTCACCCAGGCGGTGTGCTCCCTCAGGTAGCAGCCTCGGTACTCCACCGTGTTCGGGTGGCGCAGCTTCTGGAGGAACTTCACTTCCTTGATGATGTCCTGCCATTTCTGGGGCAGAAACAGAACCACCGTCACCGACCAGCTGACTCAGCCACGGGTCGAACAGTAAAACTCAAACACTTTTCAGGCATTTTCAGAACCACACTTTGAGACAGAAACAATGCAAATACACTAAAAAAAAATAAAAGAGTTTTAATTCACTTATGTGAAATCATTTTTAACAGTACTGCATTCTACAGGAGAGACAAGATAAACTAATACTTAACAAAACATTTTGTTTTAAAAAGTCTCTCTATAAACCTGACTAGTCAAAGAAATAAAAACACTAATTTAATAAAAAATATAAAATAATAATGAAAATCCTTACATCTGAATTAAGTTTATTAGTGTATAAAATATAAACTAAGCTTTATTTTGATTAACAGTCTGAAGGCACCACAATCCACTGACTGTTTAAAAAATACATTTATTTTTAGGAAAATATTTGGTTCATTTTCTTAGAAATTGGTTTTAATCTTTTATTTATTTTTATTCGTTACAATTGCTTTTGTTTTTTGCCCTTTGAGACCTAAAGATATAAAGAGTATTATAAATAAAATACATGTTCATTATTAATAGTAACAATTATACACAGATCAATAAATCATTGAGCAATTACAAATAATAAATATGCATTACACTGAAACAATCTAAACTAATCCTGGGTAAATGAAACTCCTGCTCAAATTAAATGCTTAAACACAAAATACAAAGAAAGCTAAAATAAATCTCTGCAAGAATTAAGTTTTCCTGCATTTAGCTAATAAAATAACTTTACTAATTCTAAATGAAGTAAAACAAAAAAAGTTTAATCTAATGCTTTTAATCAGATGTTAGACTGAACTTTATTACTAAACTATGAAGTTTGAATATCAAGAACTTTGAAGGATTTTATCCAGAAATGAAAACGCCTGATTTAAATGATTTTTTTGTCTCGTACCTCATTGGACTGTTTGCCGCTGTAGGACATCTTCTTGATGGCCACCACCTCATTGGTGCGGATGTCGTGGGCCTGGAGTGGGGAGGAGGAATGAGTTTCAGGTTTAGCTCAAATGAAGGTTTGATTTCTGTAAAGAAAACTATGATTCGTCTTCAGTTCATAAAACTGGACATGTCAAAGTAAACAGGATTACATCAACCTGCCTTCACCTTCCATCTTTAGGAGGATAATGTTGTTTACAGAGATTTTATAGGTCATTTTATTTACTGTTTCTGTTTTGTTTATTTATTCTGGATATTGGTTCGCCTTATTAAAAAAAGAGCCGCAAATTTTCAATGTACCAACTGGAAAAATATAGAACAAAATCTACTTTCTGATCAGTAAATTAAGGGTTTTGGTCACTTATTCATAAATAAAGGCAGATTTAGGTAAATTTGTATCATTTATGAATTAACTAAATTAAACCGAATATGTTGGCAACGACACATTTTCACAAGCCAACGTTGCGGTGCTGTAACTCCGCGATACTTTGCACTATCTGAGACATTCCAGCGGTTTCTGAAAGGGGAGGCGAGTCCCAGGAAATATTTGGTTATTACGGTAACTTCACTCCCGCCATTACAGGAAGCAGGTTTTTCTTCATTTTAATTTGATAAAACACTCTTAACAGACTGTAAGTTGTAAATAACTGCTAGATATTAAAAGTTAAGGTTGTTTTGGAGAAATTGGCCAAATAATTTACTCACAGGACATTTAAAGAACTTCATACAGAGATTTGAGACTTGAAGGGTTAAACTGCAAGCTATCATAGCAATGCAGCCCTCATATTGAAATCTTTTCGCACATTCTTTGGATTGGTTTATTTTAAAAAAATAGGGCAACCTGCAGCAAACACAGCGTTTCATCTGACTCAGATTTTAAACAGATTCTTTAGTGAATAAACATCAGAGCGTCTTTCATGTGACAGATTTGGCACAGACAGACACAGGAGACATCAAGACATCCAAACACACAGCAGCAAACTCACAAAGTAGACGGCGCCGAAGCTCCCATGGCCGATCTCCCTGAGGTCGGTGAAGAGCTTCTCGGGGTCCTCCCTGCAGAACAGCTCCGCCACCTCCGGGTCCTTCAGGCTCCCGGCCCGCACACTCGACGGCATGGCCAGCGCCTGGCGGGGAGCGCAGGACACACGCAGCGTGAGCGTCTGCTGTTTGAACGACTACTGACACCTCTGATGGAAACACGGCTTACAAAATAATTTAAAAAGGTCTGGTACAGGTTTAAACGGAGCAAAACATGGAAAACTGAAACAGTTAAAGCTTAAGAAATTAACTTAGTAATAAACAATCATATGATGAATTAAAATGACTTCTGATCTGAAGGGCAATTTTATTCATAAAGACATGATTCATTTTATTCATGCTTTCGGTTGTGTGTAATCCTGCTGAAATAAGCAACAAATCAATTAATCGCATCAAAAATTAAAACAAGCTCAATCATTTCCATTTGCATGATTACCGTTTTTCTCTTTCTACCAAAAACTGGAGGATAAAAATCTTCGGTCTCAACTAGCCAATTTTACTGAAAGACAGTTCTGTTTACAAAGATTTTATAATTCATCTTATTTGTTGTTTTTTTAATTCATATTGGGTATTTAAAATCTCTTCCATTTCCAGCGTTAAATGTTCATTAGAATTTAAAATTAATTGATCTGAATGCCATTATTATTACCTGAAAATGGTCTCAAAAAAAAAAAAAAAAAAAAACAATATTATCATTTATCACAATAATTTCTGGGACAAGTTAAGACCCAGTCACAACTATTTGCTGGTTTGTGTCGGTAAATCACATAAAATTACATTAAAATTAACTGAAATCTGTTGCTGTAAAGCGATAAAATGTGGGAAAAGTGAAGGAGAATTAATACTTCGAGAATAAAACTGAAACTGAGATAAAATGCAGCAGTAAAGTATGTAGACAAAGCCTTTCCTTGCTGAATTCTGATTAGGATAAAACTGTACAACTGGAGGCAAAGCAGTTAGGCCACAAGATTTCCCTGAACCAAATGAAACTGTAACCAACAACCACTCTGTAAAGGTAACCAAAGGTTAAAGCGGCACAGTTCACCACATTTAAATTACCACTGATAACTTATTATCCTCATAGGATAAGGCATAATAAACCATAAACGGTTTTATTGTAATGCCACCAACTCCTTAAACGTTTTATTAAAGCCGACAGATAAGTTTTAAAACATGTTACTGGTTTAATTTGAATCTACATTTATTTTGTAACTATTTATTCTGAGAGCCTAGATAACAGCATTTAGTTTCAGTCACTGTTCCCAACTTTATATTATATTTTGTAACTTGGCAAAAGAAAAACGTTGTTAGAAAAGGTTACAGTTTCAGACTTATTTATAAAATAACAAATATGATATTTAATCAAAAATATTTTAAAAGGTCATAAATGCAGAGATTAGATGTGCAAAATGTATCAAATAATTGCTATCCTCAAATCCTGACTGGTCTGATGAAACATGGCAGGCTATCATATTATCAGTTATTAATACCAATAATCAGTTGGTATTAATCTTCATCTGTGCAAAAACATTCACACCCCTGATGCTTTCAGTCGATTTACAACCACAGACTCACACTCACAAAATGATGTGAGTCCATCATTTTCTATGATGGACTCACAAACTGTTTAGAAATTTTTAAAACATCTGATAAGTGTGGCATGCTATTTTTAATCCAACACTTTGTTGCGGCACCATGTGCTAACACCATGCTATGCTAGCACCTTTGCACATTCTTAGCAGCTTAGAACAGCTTCAGCTCAGTCAAACTGGATGAAAAGCATCTATTAACAGACATTTTCTCCACTGGACTTTGACTAGGAAATTCTAACGCATAAATATTCTTTGATGTGAAGCACTTTACTGTAGCTCTGACTTTATGTAAGCAAGTGTTTTGCTGCATCCAACAGATTTCCTTCTGGTTCATTTAGCTTCATCCACATTCCCATCTTCCCAACAACAACAACAACAAAAGCATTCCCACAGCATGATGCTTCCTCCACCACATGTCATTGATGGAAATGTCTGTTCACATAAAATCCAATGAAATACATTGAAGTTTGGGGTAGCAACAATGCTACTTCACATATTAAAAGCAGCCAATCCAGGAGCTGCGTTTACTTTCCTTGGTGCCGATTGGCTGAATCACCAAAACTGGAGCTAAGGAAGTCTGTAGAGGTTAGCTTCTGCAGACTAACGCCAGAAAATGTCTTATGTCCATTGGAATAAAGAGACGGAGTAGAGTAGACAAAAATTGTACTCAAGTAAAAGTAAAAAGTAGCCATTCAAGAAATTACTCAAAAAAAAAAAGGAAAAAATATTTGCTAAAAAGTCTTCTCAGGTACTGAGTAACTGATCAAATTATCAATCATTTAATATTTAAAAATTACATAATCAAATTTAGGGACAAAAATGACGATAATTCCTATAACTAACAACCCCTCCTCCCCCCAACAAAATCTGGCAAAAGAACATTTTTCCAAATCAGTTTTTTTTTTCTCAATAAAAAACTTATGAAACTTTTACAAAAACTGCAGGTGTGTGTCCGTCTGGTGAATTTTTGGTTAAAACATGTTTGTTTTTCATTCAGTGGGTAGAAAATTCAGAAATTTTACTACCCAACTCTGAATTTATTGCGAATGATATAATGGTCTCAGCATTGATAAATATATATCATGCAGTTGCAGTTGGATAATCCTATTGGAAAATCATGCAATCCTCCCTTTTTCGCGTGCTGTGTAGTTCTAACGCTTCGTGCGGTTTTAGCATCTTGGACGCTGCTATGACAGAAGTGAGCATCTACTGAAATGAGACGCCATCAGACAGGCTGATTATTACGTTAGCATGGCAAAGGTGGAGTATAATTACAATAATTATTAATTCTGTGAGTCCATTTCTGCTTTATTCCAACAGGACAATAGCTCTAAAGCCCAGGGGCTTTGAATGCAAACTTCAAAACGAAGCCACATCAGATGCTATTCTGTGGTTGTTCTGTTGCCGTCAAAGAGGAACTACTTGGTTCCCTTTAGAAACAAGAACCTGTTTAAATATTGCAACCAAAGCCGGGCCGTCTTGATCTGTTTTTTAAGAGCCTGGTGGCAGGCAACACAAAAAGAGATGAGTTATGTTGCACTGATGTGGTTTCTGTAAAGGCTTATTTTTTATATTTCTAGCTTCATGTAAAACGTGGGTGGGCTTAATAAAAACAAGATCACAAAAAGAAAGAAAGAAATTAATTGAGTGATAAATTAAAATGAGCGGAATAATTTTCATTTGGATAATAGTCATTCAAGAGATGCTAATATCAATATCAAACCCAGTCCTGTTTTCCCTGTCTAAATTCAAAAATCCAATTTAAATTATTGTTGCATCAGTTGTTTTGCTTGTTTATTTTGGGTATTACAATATGTTCCAGTTCCAGTTAAATTAGACATTAAAGTTTTTAACCTTAGGTGGATATACTTACATTAAAGTCATTTTTATTCCAACTATGTTAGTTGAAAATGGCGTCAAAATTACAATATTATCGTAAAGCACAATAATTTGTTCTTGTGACAAGCCTACACACTAGTAGGCTTGTGTCAAGCAGTGAATCAATTAATCAAATGATAGATAAAAACAAACTCAATAATTTCCATTTGCATGATTTATCGTTTTTCTTTCTACCAAAAACTGGATGATAAAAGTCTTCAGTTTGGTGCTTCAGTCTCAATTAGCCCTTTTTTGAAGGATAATTTTGTTTACCGAGATTTTATAATTCGTTTTATTTGTTTCTGTTGTTTTGTTTATGTATTTCGGATATTTAAAATGTCTTCCAGCTACAGCATTAAATGTTAATTAGAATTCAAAGTTTATTAATATTTTAGAATACATTATTGCATACTTTCATATTCTTTGAAAATGGTGTCAAAACAATATTATCGTTTATTTCAATAATTTCTAGGACAATTTATCGTCTAGCAAAATTTGTTTTCGTGACACGCCAAATATGGTTGCAAAAAAAGGGTGTAAAATATTGTTTCAACTGTAAATATCCTAAGAAGTGTCCGTTCTTAACATTCAATAGATGATGATTCAGAGAGGCAACGACTGTTTTGTTTTACAGCAGTTTAAATGATTTATATCAAGTCTTACCGTGGCTTTTGGGATCCACTGTAGCTAGCCCTAGAGCTAGCTGACTGGCCTGGCAGGAAAATCTTGGTTTCTCCCTCCCCTGTCCTCCCGTCTCCTCCTCAGCTCTGGTGTCTATTCAACACGAACAGCCCACATTCCGTCTGCCCGTCGCGGTTGTAGCTAAACCCCCGGCCATCCCGGTGCTCCCAGCAGCTTTCTGCTACTTGACATGAGTGGAGCCAGCTGACTGCCGCCTGCCAGCTAACCCACGAGCGCAGCTGCCCTGCCGGAGAAAATGGGGAGAAAAATCAGGGCCAAGGCTCCGGGGCTGCTGTTAGCACCGCGGCTAACCGAATAACGTCAACGGCCAGAGCTGATAGAGGACGTCGTTCAGCGGGAGACCGGCTCATTAAAATCCGCCACTCCGCTCCCTACTCCGATTCGCAGTGACATTTTAGCTAACGCTGTCGGTGAGCTGCCTCTCCGCTCCGTTTTATCCCCATTTTCGCTCGGCTCTCATCCGTTTTTTTGTTCAGGACTTCATGATGGCGGAGCGGGGCGGGAGCCGAGAGGAAACCGGAAGTGCTCTTCTTCTAGGGTTGAGAAGCAGGCGAGTGTCCAATAACAGTATCCCCATGTGGCCGAGGCGAAATCATCAAAACACCACGAAAATATGAGATCATTCAGCAAAAAAAGTATTAAAAATATTACATTAATTTAATTTATTAATTCTAACCATTATTTCTAAATCTAGCACGTCATATTTTGTATTATTATACTTTTATTAACATAGTTAATAAAAGTAAATTAAATAAAATTATATAACAAACTAATTATTAGTTTATTATTAATTTACAGAGTTGCACAGTAACTAGTTTTTTTTAAACAATATTTGTATTGAGTTTTGCATATATGAAACATAGAAAACATACAAACGCTGAACATTCCCATTCACAATTAACAATAAGAGTATAAAATAAAATATTTAGCTAAAAAAAAAGTAGTATAAATAACAATGAAAACCATATTAAAAATAAAGGGGTAAAAAGTACACATGGCTAAATACGCATAAAAATATACAAATAAAGTAAAGGTTCAATCATCCATCTATCATGCCTAAATAAGGCATCACTGTCTTGTTAATAAATATAAGTTATATGAATTAATATTAATATTATTAGGTGTTTCTTTTATTTTGTTCCACTGCACTAATTCATTTCAGCTTGGTTACTTTCCAACAATTGCATGAAGGCATCCCAAATTTCCTTAAATTTACTGGTCTTTGCTCTGACCCCATATCTTAATTTCTCCAAAGTGATTTTCTGAGTACAATTATTGGGTACTCTACCCACCTCTGAATATGTTCTTTTTTTATTATAATAATTATATAATTAATTCTAATTAAATAATGACATTATAACTATATAACATAGTTAATTTAAATGTAATTAACATAAATTATTGTAAACTAACCATTTTAAATGAAAACATGCATACAGTGGGGTTTTTTGATATGGGCGGTTGCCCAGGGCTGCATCAGAAGGGGCGTGGCACCCAAGAACTAGAAAATTAATAATTAATAATTAATATATCTTATCTGCCAGTTGTTCCCAGAACAAGTTGTTTGCATGTGTAGTGGCGTAAGTTTCCCTTAGAAACTACATTACTGTATTTGTTTCAAGTATGTTCAAGTGTTGTACATTTGTACATTTCAGTGAGTTTAAAGTTCTTAACATTGTAAAACTATTTAAAAAAATCAACTTCATTTCTTTAGCAAAAACCACTAGGAGAGCCAAAGTGCTTTACATTAAAACAGAAATGCGTAAGAAACGTACAAACATCCGAAGCGCACAAACAACGTACATCATCATCGTGAAAACCAAAAACAGATATTTAATTTTGAGAAGAACTAAAAATCATCAATCCACATCAAAAACGTTGGTCAAAGTTATATTTATTATGGTTTAAAAGCACTTCTGGATTTTTAGCCTTGAATTAAAGGAACTCAGTGTTTCAGTTGTTTTGCAGTTTTCTGGAACTTTGTTCCAGATTTGTGGTGGATAGAAGCTGAATTCTGCTTCTACATGTTTGGTTCTGTGGACAAATGGCCTGGATGGCACATAATTCATTTAAATAATATAACAAAATATAGCTACGCTGCTCCTGATGTTTCCATCCATCTGTTTTCCAAAACCTGTATTTTGGATAAACAGATTATTACGTAACCGATGCCCAGAAGGAATAAAGACGCTATACCGTGATGCTGTTGCATAATGCAAAACGTAACAATTTATTAATTTCCTTTAAATGACTCTTTGGATTACCTTTGTGATTAGTTAGGGGGATTTAAAGGTAATTCCTGTCGTGCTGACAGACGCTGAGTTTTCCCATCTGTCAGACTGATTTGATGGGAAATTATCTCAGCGCAATAACACATATGACTTCTCTGGATTAGAGCTTGTTTATGTAATCCACAAGGTGTAATCTGCATGTTTTTCCATTTTGGCAGACAGGATATGCAGGATATGCACACAGAACATGCGTGTCCCAGATTACCTCCACCAAAAAAGCCAAGCAGATTCCAACATTTTTTAGATTATAAGTTTTTTTTAAAGTGATTTAACTTTATCCACCCAATAATATGATTCTGTCTGACCTGTCACTGCTTCCTTATTCCAATTCCTCATTTTTATTATAATAAACAAAACAAACTGGGTGGAGTAACAGCATTCATATGTGATCTGACTGTAATAAATTCTGTTTCTCACACTATGCATCAGTTTAACTGTAAGCATAGGCAGCAGCTTCATCACACACTGCAAACTTGAATAATATTTTACAACAAATGTAAATGTCAATTTTATTAGGTATTTGTGATTATGTTTTGCATTGACTAAATTTGAACATCAGATGCTTTTAGTTTGGAGTCATTTATTTAAAGCTATTATATAGGAGTAACAAACAGTAGCTGTGTTAATGTCTCATTAAAAATACACATAATATTTTGATTTTATTTATAAATTTGCTCCTTTAAATAAAAACAGTTTGAGACCAATATGTTCTCGTTTCTTTTGTTTTGCTATACTTGCAACCTTGGCTGCAAACACAAAATAAAACAGAGAAGTTTGGAAATGGCAATCAAACTTATTTGATTGCCATTTTAAATTCGGCTCCATTTAGCTTATGGAACGAAGTGATTCGTAAAGACAGAGAATTACTATTGCATTAAAAGTAAACTCAAACATTTCACCACATGAAAGTCAAAGGTTTAATTAAAAAAAAAAACACATCAAGACATAAAAATCCTCTGAAACTAAAATAAATACTTCTAGATAGCAGTGAAGGCATCACCGCAAATGTTGCTTCAGTTTCAGTTTAATTGGAGCGATAGTGAAGGCACCGCCAGAGCTTTATTACTTTCACTTTCATTTCTATTGAAGCGAAGTCATCCCCAGCTGTAGCGTTAGTTTAATTTCTGTCGGAGCGGCCAGTGAAACGCTCCCCAGCGCGATCATACATTTGATTTCAGATAATTCAGGTTTCTGAAGAGGAGTGAAGGGTCTGTCCTGCAGACTGAACTCATCATCATCATGAGGTGTGTGTCCCAGCTAATTTCATTAAGACTAAAATGTATCAGGCATAAGTATTTATAATTGTGCGTAATCTGTGACGAACTGGTGAACGATCAGGCCCACAGTCCCATCTCACTAACAGATCGGTGTTATGTCGAGAAACCAGAACAGTAAACGAGGTTTTACTTTAATAAATACAAAAACAAACATTTCTGTAACCTTTCAAGTAAAATTACTACATTTATTATTGTTCAGAATAAGCAATAAGGATGTAAACAGTGACCCATAAAATGTTGAGTAATTGTGTTCAAATCTGCATAAATATGAGCTCATATGCTGAGCTAATGTGAAGAATCTAATGTTCCCAATCTCTGAAGTTTAGTTCTTTAAATGCAGAATCAATATACGTAGCAATAGTAATATTACTAAAGTAAACGAAAAAAGTGCAGTACAGTAAAAATATAAGTACCCTTTTCCCTAAAAAGTTACTCAGTCAATGTAACCAGTACTACTTTTGAACATAGATAACATCAGTAGCTGTGTTAGCATTAGCTAGCCATCATTTGGCTAACATTACCTCCATTCCAACAGCTTTACTCAGATCACTCGGTAGTTTGTGGGAAAAACTGTTTTGTTTTGCTATTCTTAACATTCCTGATAGCTTTTATTAATCCAGAAGTTTGGTCAGTCTCAGGGATGCTGAGCTGTACGACTTGGATTAAACTTTTTGGGCAAACCGCTGATAGATTAACTGACACACTTTAGTTAATTGGAGGAACACTTTATGGCTGCACCTTAAACACATTCGTTCTGGTAGAAATGAACAATAAATATCTCAGTAAATAAGTTCAGTCTGTGTTCAGATGTGCTGAAACACCATCAGTACTTCCTCTGCCTCTGACACTCCCACAGTGACAGCAGCAGCAGCAGCAGCAGTGCCCTGTTCTCCATGCTCCAGCAGCTGCAGAGTCATTTTACCTGGGATCTGAAGAAGGAAGACATGGAACTTGAAAACCTGAGCACTCGACTGGAAGATCACATCGCTCTTCAGCTGGGTCGTCCCGGTGCTGTGGCTCTCTCCTTCAGCCTTCTGGCTTATGTCAGGTACGCTACATGTCTCCCCCCAGATTCAGTCTCATGCCGATTGCAGTTTTCTGGCCAATTGCTAATTACCAATCTTTAAAAAGCCTGAACTGCCGATTCAGATTTTGGCCGATATCAATTTTCTTTTGTCTGAAATGTCACTAAATATAGCAGGAAAGTCACTAAGTTGGTAACAGTTTGGTGACTATCGCTAACCGGAAACATCAAACATTTCTCACGGGACAGCAGAAGAGGACAGAGGCAGATTTTTTTTAAACCTTTGCCGAGGTAGTTAAGATGACTCACATGTAAGGATCGTCTGATCTCCAAAAAATTCAGGAAATCGCTAAATCAGCTGTAAATCCTATATAGGATATAACATAAACAGAAAGTTATAGCGTCATCTGACTGTTGACTGCAGCAATCCAAATCATTAGCAGAAACGGACGTCCCCAAAACCCAATTTTGCTTTGGGCCCCATGGAGACTTACCATACCATACCATACCAACTTTATTTATAAAGCACTTTAAAACAACCACAGTTGATACAAAGTGCTGTACAATTTAAAAACACAACATAATAAAAAAGTAATTAAAAACAGTTTAAAAACAAAAACATACAATTTAAAACTAGATCCCACTGGTGTTGAAAGCCAAGTAAAATAGATGGGTTTTAAGACGAGCTTTAAAACCCATGGTGGCCAGCCCTGCCACCAGGTGTTTGCTAATTGCTACTGGCTAGTCTGAAGGAGTTCAGTGGGGGAGCAATGGGTGAGGGCTGCTATGTGAAGCAGAAGGAAGCTTGAAAAAAGCTAAGTTCACTCAGGCGTTGGCATTAGAGGATTTCTAAAACATGCATGATGAATCAAGGCAAATTAATGATGCTGTCTATACACGGCATCATTAATTAGGTTTGTAAAGGTCATTTTAAATGTCATTCAGTTTCACAATTATGGACAACTTGGATGTGAAGCAGAACTATTCAGGGATCATGGTTTATTATTATTATTATTATTATTATTATTATTATTATTATTATTATTAACAACCTTTATTTTACCAGAAAAATCCCACTGAGATTAAGAATGTCTTTTACAAGATTATACAGAAATACTTAGTCAAGTCAATCCTGTCATTCTGGGGTTTAGCTTTTCTTGGTTCCTCTTGCAGAATCACAGACATTTTCTTTAAATAGACCCTACATTTTTATTTTTTGACCACACTGTTTGTTTTCAGATACCATCAGAACCAGCCAGATGAGGCCCTGAAGCTCCTTCTCAAATCAGAGCAGACGACCAAGGAGGTCTACGGAGAGGACAGTGAAAGGCGGCTTATCGTGACCTATGGAGATCTGGCCTGGCTGTATTACCACACCGGGAAATTCACAAAGTCCCAGAAATACTGCCAAAGAGCCCAGGACGTCCTGGTATGTCATCCCCATGACGGTGGTCCTGCTCAGGCCTGGCATAACTCTCTGTCCCATTGAGATCAGCAGCAGCACTAATGTTCTGGATCAGACTGGTTCTGAGTCCGGTCCAGAAATGCTGCCTCAGTCTCCTTTTTCATGCTGTTTTATTGAAGAATAAATACAAAAATCAACATTAAACTTTAAGAGAACTTAGTGTGAAAGTTTGCTTTGGTGTTATTCAAACAAAGAAGTTCTGGTTCTTACAAATTTAGAAGAATGACAAAGGCTGGTGTGTTCAGCTAGTGAGAGCATTTTCATTAGGATTATGAATGGATTGCGTTAAAGTCAAACTTTAGAAAGAAACAGAGTGAGGCATATGAAGATATGGCCGTACACGGAAAGCATGAAATGCTGAGATCAATTCAAAGAAACATCCTGAAGATTTCAGCTCATTTGAATGAACGTGTGATTTTTGAGGTTTTTGCGCAACAAATTTCACAATTTTACAGCGCCACCAAGTGGTGAACGTTGACAAAAAACTTATGAGAGATGTTTGACATTTGCAGTTAACAATATTGTGTTAAAGTGGATTCTGTTTTATACAAAATGTGATGAAAATCATTTAAAAAACATCAGGTTTGATGCTACTGAATTAAATAACACTGGATGGAATCAATGTATTTCTTTAAGTGTTGGTGCTATGTTGGTTGTTATTGTCGACTAAATAAGGTCACAGCAGGTCAAAAGTTTGCATGGAAGACTGCACATTTTCACACAACAATAATTTTTGTACATTTCAAGTTGTGTGTAAACTATGTTGTGTATAGACAAACTGTATGAGATCCCTGGTTGTTGCTGCTGAGTTCATCTGCAGCTGGAAACCTTGAATTTTCCTCGCTTCTTCTGTCTTCACAGATAAAATATCCCACCAGCTCCTCCGAGGTTCTCCATCCAGAGGTGTATGGGGAGAGAGCCTGGACCTACCTCAAGTTGTCTAAGCCTTACTATCCTGAAGCTATTAAATACTTCCAAAGGGCCCTGGAGGTCCAGAAAGATGACAGTGAGTGGAACGCCGGTTATGCCATTGCCCTCTTTCGAACAGAAACGGTTAGTGGTTGAACCAGGAAACATGGCTGTTTTAAGGCTGCATTAGCAGGGGATCTTACATGCTTTCATTTTATTATCCATCTGAAGTATAAGTGTAACCCCCAAGCTGATCTGCTTGTAGTTTACTCCAGAAGCATCTGAGAAAGCCACGGACTCTGCTGCCGTCACACAGCTTCGGCGAGCCCTGGAGCTCAGCCCTGATGACGGGGTTCTGCTGTCTATGCTGGCTGTGAAGTTGGGTGTCGAGAAAAAATATGAAGAGGCTGAAAGTCTTGTGGAGAAGGCACTGAAAGCTGCCCCAGATAACCCTCATGCAATGCGCTACATCAGCAAATACCTCCGTTACCAGGTTGGTGTGGCACACTGCTCTTATAACAATGTTATAACAACATTACATCTCCCCTCCTTAAAGGAGGGTATCTATGTATGTTATTCATTTTCAAGAATGTAGACATTGTTGTTTTTTTATAGCTCACTAATAACAAGAAAATATTTTAACATGAATTAATTTCCAGTCCACAATCCTCCTCCCTGAAATGAACTAGAGTCCCACATTAATCATGACCCATGCAGTTGGTACAAATAAACCACTACCAACAAAGAGAGCCGTCCTTGCAGCAGAAGAACATCTGCACTCCCTAGTCAAACTTTTGGTGCAGTTGTGAATAATAAAACATAATTTAACGAAGCTTCGAGGCAGATACGTTTTCCTCGAGGACTTTTAATAATCGAGGTACTCGACTCATTCGAGGAATCACTACTGCCCTAGTCGCCACAGCGGCCCACAGATAGGAAGAAGCGGATGGCAGACAAGGGCAGGGTGGTAGCAGACACCAAATGGCCCAGAAATCGAAGAGCAGTGGGAGACGCGGTAAGCCCAAGCTTTCTTGTTCCAAACTCGAGAACAAAATGATCAGCAAGCGAAGATTTGATACAAGCAGAGACACGTTTTGAGCACAAGGAGAAAGGTTTGAGAAGACACGAAGTCCTGCTTTTAAACCGAAAATGTAAGCACGAGTATTAAAAGTTCTGAAAACAAAAGACATGAAATCTTGTTTTCAGGCTGAAAAATTCCCCCATATACTTCAAGTTTTCATGATGTGTAAAAAAAAAAGCTCACTCAGATGGTCCATCTCTCCCGTCGACTACAGGGAAATATTGAAAAGTCAATTGAGCTGCTGGAGCGAGCGCTGCAGAGGAGCAAGACATCAGCATTCATCTACCATCAGCTGGGCCTGTGCTACAAAAGGAAGAAGATTGATGAGCAGAGATTGAAACATTACGATAAGCAAAGTAATGATGAGTTCAAAGTAAAGATCCATGTGAGTGTGTTTTCATGGCCTGTCAGTGATGCTCTGCTCTCCGACAGAGGTGCAGCGGTTACGAAGTCAGTGCATCCTTAACCTGGAAAAGGCAGTGGAGATCAAACCTTCCTTTGTGATTGCACGGGCAGACCTGGCGCTAATGTATGGAGAGGACAAAGACCTCAGCAGGTGAGATAAACACAATGTGTGCCTCAGTCTTTACCGATATGTGGATCTCTTTGCTCTCTGTCTACCAGGGCTGAGGAAATGTTCCAGCATTGCTTCAACAAGTCATCAGACAAACGCGATCGTCTGCCTGTTTGCGATCGTCAGCTTATTCACCACCGATACGCTGAATTTCATCTCTATCACACCGGGAAGCAGGATGAAGCAATTACTCACTACACAGAGGTGAGTTCAGAGCTGAAGCTGTTCCAGTTGGTTCCTTTTGCCTGACGTGAGGAGGTGGCACAAAGCTGACCGTAAATTACCCTGAAGCAGGGATTCATAAAGTGTGTGTGCTGGGGAGCGTCACCATCAAAACCTTAAAATGAGCTCCTCTCTCAGCTCATCTCTGACCCCGTTTCTGACGCCCCGTCTTCGCTTGCTGAGTTCCCTGTGAATCCTCTTGTTATAACTCTGACTGGTTTGCCTCTTTGACTCCTCTGTAAATCCTCAGGCTCTTCAACTGGTACCAAATACATGGGAAGGGAAGCAGTGTATGAAGGTGAGCATCTGGTGTTACAAACATCACTAAATTCCCATCAAAGCTTCTGAACAAGATCAGATGTCTGGAAAGTTTGAAGAAAATAAGTTGGTCTGAGTTTCACTGTAGATCTGCAACCCAGTACGTTCTGCTCTAGGTATGATGAGGGGTAGCTGTTCTTTCTGATGCAGGGTTAGGGTTGCCCTTTTGCTATCATAATGTAACAGTGTTTTGGTTCAGATTAACTAGCCTCAAACCTGTAAAACCAAGAGACCACTTAAAGAGAAGTTGGGTGGAAACTTGAAAGTTTAAATATCTCCAAAAGCAACTCTTCATGCTCAGACCTGAAGCAATTCAAAAACAGATGAGAAATAGTCATTCACATTCATTTTAAGTCTGAAAATGGTTACAAAGCCATTGCTAAAGCTTTGAGACTCAAGTTAACCTCTGGGAGAGCTTTTACACACAAATGGAGACAACATGAACCTTGATTAGCCAAAAATACTCCAGGGGGACATCAGTGACATTCAGCTAATCATCCCACTAATAAAAGTTTGGAAAAATACGATCCATTGCAGAGTTAAAAGTATGGGGGAATTTTTCTGCCATAATCCAGGAGCACACACTTTCAGGACTTCATGTCTTTTGTTCTGAAAAGTTGCAACGCTTGTACTCAAAACTTTTCCTTGCGCTCAGACTTCATCTCTGCTCGGACTCTCTGCTCGCTTACGAAACATTTTCTGCTTGCTTCTGGAACAAAAAAGCACCGTCACCTGGCAACCTCTCAGCCAATAGAAATAAAGTGTTGTGCTGGGTGCGTTTGTTTCCCTCTAGCGGGTTGCCTGTGTGGCTACTAGAGATTATAACAACCGGCGCCACCTACTGGATGTAACGCATCCAGATTCAGGCTGTTTAGAGGAGCACCTAGAGAACTGACTTTCAGAAAACCAAAGCCAAATATTCTTTCATCTTCAGAAGGATTTGAGTTTAACCATTGTTAGTTAAAGCTCATCTTTGAGTTTTCCTTTGTGTCTGCACAATGAGTTGATATTTTCATGGCCTTCTCCTGCAGAGGCTGAAGAAGATTGCAAATGATCGTCTTTCTGAAGACAAGGATGACAGCCTGGCTTATTCTGTTTTGGCTCAAGTGGCCAAAGCTGAAGGAGACAAGAAGAAAGCTGCAGAGTTTTATGAAAAAGCTCTGGACTGTGATGAAAACAACAGCCAGTACCTGTATGCTCTGTGGGAACTGCGAATGGAGCTGCACTGATTTATCACCACCTTTTTAAAATAATTGTTTATTTGGATGTGAAATTACCATGTTGAATTGAGATATGTCATATGACGCTAAGTAAACTGTTTTTTTTAAATCAGATCATTGTAGTTGTGTCTTTTCTGAACTGTTTTGCTGCAGATTTAATGTTTTTCTTGAATTGTGCTGATTATGGTGACAGCATGTTGGAGTAGCTCCATACTTTCATTGCAGATTTTTTTTTCAAACTTCCAGTCCTGTCTTTCTGGGAGAAATTTTGCTCTTTTGGACAACAGCTTCTTCTTGCTTTGGATACTGTGATGTTCGGCAGTATTTTTCAGGTAGCAGTCGATTAAGACCTTACCACCAAGGTCTGTTTCGGGACCTGAAACTGGTAAACGTTTCAGAACCCAACCAGTTCTGAAACTTGGACAGCAACAACAATGGTGCACAGCAACAAAAATGAACAAACTATAACTGGGGGCTCGTCCAGTTACTCAGGTAAAGTAAAAAGTGGGCGGTCAAGAAATTACTTGAGTAAAACAGTATTTGGTAAAAAGTCTACTCAAGTACCGAGTAACTGATCAAGTTATCAATCATTTAATATTTCAAATACACATAATTACACAGAGCAAGTGGAATTTTTTTGTAAAAAAATAAAATAAAATCAGAAAAAAATATTCTTTTTCCAAATCAGTTTCTTTCAATAGAAAAAAACGTATGAAATTTTAACAAAAATTGCAGGTGTGTGTCTGTGTCTGGTCAATTTTTGGTTAAAATATATTTGTTTTCCATTCAGTGGGTAAAAAATACAGAAATTTGTCCAGGGTAGTAAAAATACTCCTTTTTCAAAAAAAGTTACTCGAGTAACTAATTGAGTAAAAGTAACTGGTTAGTCCCAACTCTGCTCATGCTAAACCTTTTACCACCCAGTCGTTTCCTCACCCACATACCTCCAGCCCTCTGTTCCACAGACATCCTTTCACAGCTGCGGATTACGGCTTGCATAACCTCCTCAACTGGCCCACTGCACAAAAAAAAAAAAAAAAAAAAAAAAAAAAAAAAAAAAAACTTTTTTTGCCCCCTTTTGGGGGGGGGGCGAAATTTTT
>NW_015113417.1:52326-57670 GCF_001443285.1 Poecilia latipinna | reverse complement strand
CAAAACCCCCCACAAAACTCCCTAAAAAAAAAAAAAAAAAAAAAAAAAAAAAAGCAGATAATAAACCGTTATTAGTCTCCGTTCGCATGGTGGAGCACATTAAGCTTCTTATGCAAACAGATTTCAGACAGATTTACATAACAGAAGAAGAAGAAGCAGACAGACAAGGGAAGACGACTTGGAGTCCAATTCACCTCAGACAGGTGGGTGTGAACGTCTCCGCTCCACGATGTGACCTTTGACCCTGCAGAGTTAAGAGTTGGGAATAAAAACAGTCAACCTTATAAACACTGCAGCAGATTACCGCACAACAGGATAAAAAATAGAAAAAGATATCAGGGCCTGTGACCCTTTAATACATCTAAGATCTGGTTTACATTATTGTCTGTGAAAGGAGTAAGAGCCTCATAAGCTTTTGTTGATTTATGGTGACACATATCAGCCGGAGCATAAAAAGTCTGAGGCTTTAGACATTTAAGCTTCTTTAGTTGCTGCTTATTTTAGTCAAATGCGTAAAAAATCTAAACAATCAACATAATACCTACGTAAAACATGTTTGTGGTAATTATGTAGTTTAGTTTGATGATGGATTTACAGCTGTCGTAATCTGTTGGAGTATTTCTGGTTTGATGTTGGGTTAATTAAAACAAGGAATTAATTAAATAAAAATAAAATATCTGCCAAGAAGAAAATAAAAAAAGCATCTTAACTCACATGTGAGTATTGGTGAGTAACCCTGACCCAACTCAATATAATATAATTTTTGGTTAAAGAAAGTTTTTTTTTTATTTTTTTATTCAGTGGGTAGAGAATCCAGAAATTTTACTCAAGTAAGAGTAGAAATAAACAAACCTAACTTAAAAGTTAATTTTGAGTTAGATTTGTATGTTTCTTTGTGTACTAACATATTTGCACTAGAAGTTAGACAAAAATACTTGGTAAGATTTTGTGTTTTTGCAGTGTAATTATGATATACTTTGCAAATTTAGGATGAATCTTCCCAAGTATATTTGTCTAGTTTCTAGTGAAAATATCTTAGTTCTCTTGAAATAAGACAAAACTAACTCAGAAATATTTTTTTCAAGATATAGGAGCTAGTTTAAAGTAAATAGTTGCTTAATATTGGTAAAAAAGAAGATAAAAAGTTCTGGTTCCACTGGCAGATCATTTTACTTGTAACTTGAGAAATGTGTTTTGCTACAAATGAAACAATCTGCCAGTGGAACTAGAACTGGGTTGCTAGGTAACGGCGCCAGTGGAACTAGAACTGGGTTGCTAGGTAACGGGCTGGGTTTGGCAGGTGTTGCTAGGTAACGGCGCCAATGGAACTAGAACTTTTTCATCAATATTAAGGAGTTATTTACTTAAAACAAGCTGCTATATCTAACTGAAAAGTCACTTGTAAGTTAGTTTTGTCTTATTTAAATTGCACTAAGATATTTGGAGTAGAAACTAAACCAAACATACTTGGTAAGATTTTGTGTTTTTGCATATTTTCTCACATCTCAGACTGCAGTAATGTTTGATAAAGTAAGAAAGCAGAGAAAGCAGGGCATCATGTTTGCTGCTGCCGTCCTCCAGACACGCCACAGACTGACTCCTCCCCCTCCGCCTCACATTCAAACATCCCTGGCTCACACAGACTCCAGCTCACACAGACTCCTGAGCATCATCAGCAGTAGCAGCAGCAGCAGGCAGGCCACACCGGGTCGGGTCGCTGCACGCTGAGAGGCAAAGCTGTCTTGGCTGAAGAGGGACGGCTCACAGTCCAGGAGGAAGAGCGGGAAGCAGAAAGCTCCCGCCGCTCTGCAGGTGTCAGCCCAAGCCGAGGCTTCATGTGGGACGCATTTAACTGAAGAGCAGAAATCACCAGAAGAAGGTGAGACACTTTCTACACTGCAAAAACACACAACCTTACAAAGTATTTTTAGCCTGGCTTAAAGTGAAAATGTCTTAGAACAGGTGAAATAAGACAAAACCAAATTACAAGTAACTTTTTAGCAAGAAATAAGAGCTTGTTTTCACTAAATTATTCCTTAATATTGGTTTAAAAAAGTACTAGCTCACTCTTTAAAACTAACATTTTTCCAACATTATAGATGAACAAATCTGCCACAATTTAAATAGATACTCATACTTTAAAAAAAAATATTCAAAAATTATTCAGGTAAAGAAGCTCCTATATGTTGCTTAAAAGTTACTTGTAAGTTAGTTTTTTCTTATTTCAAGTACTAAGAAAAGAAACTAGACCAGAAATACTTGGTCATATTTTGTGTTTTTGCAGTGCATGACGTATTTTAATCAGTTTTAACATTTTTCTTTTTATTCCATAATCCCTCCCACAGAAATGAGCTTTGGTGCAGCGTGCATTTTCCTGCGAGGAGGCAAAAACATCGTAAGTATGGAGGAATATTTCTTTCTGGTGGCAGTTATTGTTTGCAAACATCAGCTGCAGTCTGGATGGATTAAACAGAGACAGAAAATCTGCATCTGCTTTCTGGAACCGCATGCCAGTGACGACTCAGGCCATAATCTATGTGTAAATCCACAACATCAGAACATCCATCAATTTTAATCTGGTTCCTGCACTGATTTATTTTTAATTCTGAGCAGCAAATTTTCAGGGTTTCCTAAATCAATTTGCATATTTAGTTTTTGCTATCTGAAGTTTCTTTATATTGAATCCAGTTTTAGATTTTGTTTCTGTTTTTGTGCAGTCAAGAGAGCTGGCTGAGGATGAAATTGATGGTAAGTTCATCACTTTATGATTCTCATGTTTTCTTTTGTTTGCTTTTTTGTAGAACTGCAGCAATCTGAATTTTACAGTCAATTTCCAGAGTTGAATAGTAACTAGATACATTTACTCAGTTTCTTTACTCAGTAACTTGGACTTTTACAAGTACTTTTGCAATGTTGTACTTTTTACTATTACCTCAGTAACTTTTACTACCTTATAACTTTTACTATTAAGTATCACCACTCTTATTCGAATAGCATTTTTGGATTCTCTACCAACTGTGAGTAACTTTACTAAATAAAAAACTAATTTGTTTTAATCAAAAGTTCACCAGACACACACCTGCAGTTTTTGCTTAAGTGTTTTAAGTTTTAGATTGAAAAATTTAGATTTTGCCTCATTTTGTAATTATTCATGTAAATTATTTTCATTTTCGTTATTAAAACACCAAAAGTTTCCTCATAAACTTACATCGATGTCATTTTTAAAATCTTAAGTTGCCTTTTTACCAAATTCATTTTTACTTTTACTTGAGTAAAAATATTGTGAAGTTGTGCTACTCTTACTTGAATGTAATTATTGGCTGCTCTGGGCTGCAGATTTCTAGTTTTTATAAAACTCAATAACTCTTAGGAACTATGATATTGGAAGATCTGAGCTCTGCTTTCAAAATATTATTTAACGAAACAGAAACTAAATTACTTGAGAGTTGACATTTTAAAATGTCTTTATAAATCACAGAACTTAACTCTTTCCAAATTTTCAGAAAGCTGACAACATTTTTTAATTCAGCAAACTCCAACACATTCAAAGGTTAAAAACACTCTTGTACTTTTCTCAGCCTTCCTGTTATCTGCTGAAAGTTTTTCTCTCATCTGCTTTCTCACAACTTGACATTCCTATTTCTAGGAATGTCAAAGAAAACATATAAACTGTTAAATATTATAATATTAATATCAAATGATAAAAAAGCTCGTCCTAGACCATTAGAACTTTACTTTTACTTTCATTCCAATCTCTGTTTCCAAAACCAGACTTCTAATAATCTCAAATTAAAGTGTTTTATTAAGCAGAATTCACATTTTGCTCATTTTTATGTTTTCATTTGGGTCTCAGCTGTTTTTTGGCAATAAGTTTCTGTTTTTGGTGTCTGGAAAATGAACCATTTTAAAAACCTCCTGCCTGTGAAGTCACATTCCATGAGCCGTTACCTAGCAACACTAGCCAAGCCCAACTCTGTTACCTAGCAACCCCAGCAGAGCTCCAGCACATCAGCTGTACACCATCCAGAAACAGCTTGCTGCATTCTCGTTGGTTGTGAAGGAGGCTTCACTTCTGCTTTTCAAAGATGTACAGTTGTATGGTTGAGCATCTGTTTGTAGCCATTTTCATATGTGAGTGTAAACATTGAGTTTGGGGGCGTGGCCAGCAGCAGCTTATTTTGATTTAAAGTGACAAGACGCCCTAGAACAGCTCAAAACATGCGGAATTGGGCAAACTCAAATCTCATTACATAAGAATAATTTTGTGCAAAAATGTAATAAAAATGTTTTGCTTAGGCCATCGATCTAAAAGGTCATCTGTAAGATCTCTACAGAGGGATGTCACATCAGAGTGTCTGCAAAATGCAAAATTTCCCCTTCATTCACAGGAACTCCAGTACATGTATAGCGACAAAAACACATTTACTTAAATTATTCAAATATTATTCATGACATGTTTGTAAATTTACAAAACAAGCTAAACAAAAAGGTTTAGGGTGTTGAATGTGTTTTAGTTTTGTATTGTTTTCTTTCCTTTTATGTTTCTTTTAGGGATTTAAATATAAGAAGCGATATGTTTTGGAGTTTTTATATGTTGTATTTACTAAGGGGTAATTTAGTTTAATTTGATGTATAAATATAAATCTTCTGCTTTTTCTTTTCCAGTTAAGTCATATCGCTTCAGACGCAGTTTTTTAAGTATGGGAAAAAAAATTTGATGCCTGACTGCATAAATAAAAAATAAAAAAATCAATGAAATTACACTATCCCGGCAGAATCTTGTTGCAGTTCTCATATTTACATCATATGTGTATTAATTTCTGCAGAGCTGCGAGACGCGTTCAACGAGTTCGACAAAGACAAAGATGGGCTGATCAGCTGCAAAGACCTGGGGAACCTGATGAGGACGATGGGCTACATGCCCACCGAGATGGAGCTGATCGAACTCAGCCAGAACATCAACATGAACCGTGAGTCCCACAGGGCTGCCAGATCTGACAGTTTACAGCCCAAACACAACGCAAGACCCGCCCAACTCCAAACAAACAGCTGAAATCTCAACATCTAATGTGTCAAAGGGGATTAGAGCCACTGAGAAATAAATAATTATGACTTTTATATAAGAATTCTGAGATTAAATTCAGAATTTTCTCTTTTTTTCATTGGCCCTAATCCTCCTCTCTCTACTGCATAAATATAACGTGGATAGTTAAGTCACATTCAGTGGCCCGTTACCTAGCAACCCCAGCTGAGTCCAGCACCGTTTCCCAGCAACCCCAGCTGAGCCCAGCCCCGTTTCCTAGCAACCCCATCTGAGCCCAGCACCGTTTCCTAGCAACCCCAT
>NW_015113417.1:40394-48117 GCF_001443285.1 Poecilia latipinna | reverse complement strand
TCTCTGGAAGAAAAGATCCATTTTCTCTGTTTACACAACAACGGACATTGGTACGTTTCAGAAACATCGCACTCTGGAACCCGTTTTCAATCTGTGCCTTTGTCAGAGAAAACATTTGGTGGTTTCGTGTAAATGTACACTACAAACGCAACAAAACTCTTCCGTTTTCACCCAAAATCGTTGTCGTGTAAAACGGGGCCTGAGAGTTCTTACTGTAATCAGAAAATTCAGATTTTAATTTCAAAATTCTTACCTCCCCACCCCCTAACACTCCCCACAGAACCTCAAAACTCTGACTTTTATCTCAGAATTTTGATTTTAATCTCAAAATTCTGGCCTTTTTTGCAGAGTTGTGAATTATTTTCCTCAGAATTCTGATATTTTTTTGTTAGACATTTGACCTTAATCTCACAATTCTGACTTTGTTCTTGGAATTCTGATATTATTTTTTGTCTAAACTTTGTATAGCTTTAATCTCAAAACTCTGACTTTTTCAAGAAGTCATTTTTTCAGTGTCCGTAATCCTCCTCTGTAGAAGTTACCAGGAGTTATTCTGAACAACTCTCTGAGTTTTTCCTTTTTGTTCCTGCTTTCCTGCTTTAGTTCGACATGGACGGAGACGGAGAGATCACGACGGAGGAGCTGCGGGCGGCCATGAACAAGCTGATGGGAGAGCACATGAGCCGCAGAGAGATCGACGCCATAGTGAAAGAGGCGGATGATAACGGAGACGGGACGGTAGATTTTGAAGGTAGATGAGCACGACTCCACTCTGGGTAAATGTTATCCATCCAGAGCTTTACATGTAAGATAATTAAACCTCTTTTTGCTTTTTTCTTGTAGAGTTTGTCAGAATGATGTCTGGCCAGTGAGAATGCAAGAAGATTTTTATCGCAGCTTTTACGATGATCCCTGCACAGACGGCGTCTTTCTCCGAAGCTGAACCTTCAGCACAAAAGAGAAGAAGCTCCAGTTAATTCAGCACTGAAAATAAAACCATATCAACCTTTTCTCATTAAGGATTCTATGCAAACTAACATTGACAATTTAATGAATGTATTGAATTGAACAGCAGAAAATATGTTGTTTTGTATGCAAACTGTAAGTTATTTCAGATTGGTTTGATGAAATAGATTATTTTGGAAATAAAGGCATTACTAATTAAAAACTGCCTTGTTGTGTTATTATTACTGTCTTAAACCACAACATGGGGCTCTGCATAATGGATAAATATAGTTTAATACCAACATTTACAGACCAATTGCTTGGTCTGTCAAGTTAAAATCAAAAGCCACAGCAACACTAGCATGATGTAAGCTAACTACAAACAAAGCTAAAGGTACATTTGGAATGATAAACCATCTGTTGTTGACATGTTGGTAATGTGGGGCCCCAATGAAAATCTGTTTTTGTTTACTGCTCCTGTAAAGTTAAAATCATAAGCCATAACAACAGCAGCATGATGTAAGCTAACTACAAACAAAGCTAATTATAGTAAGTATGCTACACACATAGATGGCTAAAGCATCTGTTGTTGATATGTTGGTAATGTGGGTACCCCCAATGAAAATCTGCTTAGGACCCCAAAAAGAGTTGGACTGGCCCTGCATATTGAAAAATAAAACTAAACAGAAACATAAAATATGTCTCAAACCTAGAATATTAGATGTAAATTATATTTTACTATAAATGAAGATTTTTTTAAGACATCAGACTTGCTAACTGGTTTACCGTAAATGAATGTTTATCATCTGATGTTACTTTCAAATAGTTAAAATAATATGATACTTAAATACCACTCTGCATTTTAAAATCCTTTTTTTTGTTTACTTCTCTTCTAAGGTTAAAATAAAAAGCCATGACAACACCGGCATTATGTAAGATAGTTACAAACAAAGCAAAAGGTATGTTACACGTAGATTTGGAAAGATAAAAAGTCTGTTGTTGACATGTTGGTAATGGGGGGCCCCAAATGAAAATCTGATTAGGGCCCCAAAAAGACTTGGCCCGGCCCTGCATATTGGTTATATCATTTTGTGGATTTTTCCCAAAATAAGGGATTGGTAAGTCAAAAACATCATGTGAGCACAAATATTTTACGATCGAGCAATTACTGCACAAAATATTAAAAATGGCATATCATACCTCTTGCATAAGAGAATTAAGTCCATTGGGGGAAAATGCTTAAAATAAAAACCAAAAAAATATCTAAAAAAAATAAAATAAAAGCTCCGTAATCTAATTATACAATTTTTCCTGGTATATCACTGCATAAACACAGAGTCTTTATTTCCACTGTTGACCTGGGTTCAGAGGTTTCTGGTGCTTTATCTTCTAATACTTTGTCAGAAAGCTCCAAATCCTTTCCAGCGGAGATTAAATGACTAGTTGGAAATTTGGAAAGTGGACAGGGACGCTCTGAGCGTTCCCATGTGGACTCGGCAGACATGTGGACAGATGTTAAAGCAGAGCGACGAACTGTGCTGAGCCTGAAACCGGCGGACAGATGGGGCGCAGGGGGCTTATAGTGCCAATTAACCGGAATAAAGCAGTTCGCTCAGTGAACAGGCTGAACCAAAAACACATCTGTGAATCCCACTAAACAGACTGAACACAAACAATGATATTATTACCAAAAAAACCAAACTCTTATTGGGATATTTTAAAACTAATTTGTTTATAATCATTTTTATTGGTGCGTTTATGTAAATTCTGTTTATGTTAATGGAGAAGGAAGAATCAGATGATGTAATGATGGTTTCCGTGCCGTTTATCTGATCCTTCCCTCATCCTAACATCGAGCATCAACCTTTTTTTTTTGTTGCTTTAATCCAGACTAATCTCCCTCTTGGTCACTCTCAATCCCGAGGAAGCCAGTCTGCTCAGAAGCCTGCTTTCGTGTCAGAGATGTAGGTTTAACCCTTCAGCAATCTTCATCTGCGGCCATGTTTCATTTGCTTTATTGCCAGACTGGTAATCCTTCTGCGTATATGAAGCTGAACTCTGACCAGATCCACCTCAGCACAGCTCATCATAGTCATCTTGTCTTTTTATGTTTAGTTTAATGTGGAGGTTTGTTTCATAATCTTGTAAATAACCTGTATTGTGTAATACCAAGGCTAAAGAATGTTGATTAAATGTCCTCTATTAGCCAGATAAACCTTTGTCTTAATGATACAAGTTGGTTCAATAATTTAGGATCCTTTTATTTTTAGAATGTAATTACTCTAAAACCAAAGCAGTAAGTATAAAGATAGTTAATCTCTAAAAGATCTTAGCAAAAAGAACTTCCTTTTAAATGACAAAATGTTTCAAAAACATTTTCTCTGCTAATCATTCTCTTACTGTAAAAACATGATTGTACTTAAGTAACATACTATTTTATCACACAATGTTTTCATTATATATGTATTCTTAGATGTTTAGTACCTTATTAAGTCTGACTATTAAGTGATGTTGCTTGATTTGGATATGTTTGATTGATTAGAAATGAATCAATTAAATAAATTTGGGCTGAGCTGGGATTATGTATTTATTTTTTTCCCCGAAAGCGTGGAATAAAATAAAACTAGTTCATTTTCTTTAATCATTTAAAATTAAAATGCAAAACAAGTTAAGAATTACTTTCTAATGACTTGCTATTCTTTATTTCACCATATGGGAAAACCCTTCAGTAGTCATAATCTGTCCCATCTACAAGCAGGATAAAAAACTACAACTACAACTTGTACCTTGGTATGTTGAACGGAAGCCTAGAAAGGACATTTTGAGATTTCTGCTGAAAGTGTGCTGTTCTATTTCACTTTTCCGACTTAGATCATTTTAGCAACTTCTGAAGTCGTGATTTGTTTAAAACGCAGACCCGGGTAAGGTGAGTCCATTTCTGCTCACATGTGTTTGACGACGTGCAGAGGTTGACTCTAGCCGTTAACTGCAAAGGAAATGCTAGCGATAGCTCTGCTGCTAGCGATAGCTCTGCTGCTAGCGTTAGCTCTGCTGCTAGCGTCTTGTCTATGAGCAGTCAGAGCAGCTAATGCTAATATTAAACTAAGCTTCCGCGCCCTGTAACACCCATAAGTTTGTTTGATGTTTAAAATGGTGATACCGAATAGAAATGCCGTTTTAAAATGCATGGATTATTGTGGCTCAATTTTAACAAGTGAAACTTAAAGCAGAGTGGTAAAAGTACGGTCCGAGGGCCATTTGCAGCCCTTGGAATTAATTTTTGTGGCCCCACAATCAATTTGGTTGAAAGTTTGATGCAGGTAGGTTCAAAAATAAAATAAATAAATTAATTAATTAAATAAAAAAAATCTGACAAAATCTTTATAAATGTGGAAATTTTAGATACAGTATTTTTCTTTATTTAACCACACTTTTTGATTTAACTTAACAGTAATGGTGACCCCAATAATTTAGCAACTTTTACTCAACAGCAGGTCTGAAGACACCCATTTGGTAAACTCAAGGTTTCAACCCAACCAGTAAGATTGTATGCCAGTAAGATTTGTAGATCACATTTCTGTAATTAAAAAAATCAGAATATTTTATTTTCTTTAAAATATTTAATGTTTTTTTGTTGTTGTAGGTAAAATAAAGCAAAAACTACTATAAAAATAGATTTTCACATCTTTCATTTATACGTAATTGCACTATATTGTGGTATGAGGTTGGAGGCAGCTTGTCGCATCGTTTGACATATTGTCCTTCCCTGTCTCATTGTGGTCGATCTTGATGGCAGCCATTTTGTTCATGTATCTTTCTCTTGCACATTTGTGTCCAGATATTTTCTTCTTGTTAGTCTCGAAGCCATGAGTCTGCTATTTATTGTGTTTGCCTACTAAGATGGCGCAGATCACTTCCAGTTCAGACTGGTTGGAGCTATGTATTATTAAAATAACAGCTGTTTTGTGTTTCTTTTCTTTTTGTCCTGACAGATCTCCACTGATGGTGCCAGGATGGAGAAATCTCTCTTGGACTTTTTCCTTTCTGAAAAGCAGAAGACGTTTAATCTGTAAAAGTTCAAACTTTAACACTTCAGCTCTGTTTCCCTCAGCTTCATCCGATACTCGGAGCAGACTGACCTCAGGTCTTCTTCTGCGTTCCTCGGTTCATTCTCCCTCCTCCCGCCGCCTCTCGGTTTCTGCCGGCCCAATGGAACTGAAGGAGGTTCTGCAGGTTCTGGAGCAGCTCGCTCCTCTGTCTCTGGCCGAATCGTGGGATAATGTCGGCCTGCTGGTGGAGCCCAGCAAACCTCGGCCAATCAAAACCGTCCTGCTGACCAACGACCTGACGGACGCCGTCATGGAGGAGGCGGAGGTTTTGAGCTGTGACCTCATCGTCTCGTACCACCCGCCGTTGTTTCGGCCAATCAAGCGGCTGGCTCAGAAAGACTGGAAGCAGCGGTTGGCCATCCGGGCCGTTGAGGCTGGGATGGCGGTCTTCTCCCCGCATACGTCCTGGGACAGCATGAAGGGAGGGGTGAACGACTGGCTGGTTGGTGGACTGGGTGAGACGCCATGAAGCTTCTTCGTTTTGTTTTTGAGAGTTGTGAAGTAAAATTATAAATCGTTTCAAACCTTCTTTACAAAAATAATACAAAAAAAAGAAACTATTTGACAGACTGCATCAAAGAATAGCAATATTTAAGTCTTATCACAGATTCTTAGTTCACTTGAGGTCTGGTCTTTGACTGGCTGCAAGTGGGAAGTGCTGTAATCATAGAAAATTAAAGTAAAAACTGACAACCAACAAAAATTGTAACAGAAAACTGATTCAGATGCAGACAAAATTGAGACAACTGCAGACAAAGTGCTGAAACCAGTCAAATTGCTGCAGCCACAGGAAAAAAATGCTGCCATCACAGAAAAATGGCTGCAACCACAAAGTTGGTGCAATGACAAAACCATTACTACAACCAAACTTTAACACTGGTTGAAGTGTTAAAGAAAAAAAATTGGTGCAATCACAAGAAAAAATTGCTGCAAAGGCAGCGAGTTTACAGCTTTTTATACTCATTTTGCATTTTGTGGCACTTTTCCTTTTACTTCTGTTTTTGCAATTTGCAGCATTTTCCCGCATCATTTATTTTTTTTGTTTGTTTTTTGGAGTTCGCATTATTCATGTTTTTGCAGTTCGTTTCATCATTTGTTGCTCCTGTTCTACACAATAGAAAATCCCAGTAAAATAAGTTGAAGCTGGGTTTTTTCCCTCATCTTTGTCTGCCAGGCAGCGGTCAGGTGTCTGTGCTCAGTCAGGCCCACGGCGGCGCCTCCCACAGTCACAAACTGGAATTCATGGTGAGGAGTCCAGAGGAGCTGAACGCTGTTGTGGAGGAGCTGAAGGCCAGTGATGATGGAACAGCGCTGCAGTGTTCGGGCAGCAGGTAGTGTCAATATTAAACCTTTATCCTGCAATGTGTGTGTGTAAGAATCTGCAGTTTTTATGGTTTACATGATGCAAGATTTAAAAAGTCAGTCTAATCTATTGGTTAGGAATCATACACTTTGTGGGGATTTTGTTATTTATTCCAACAAAGCTGCAAAAAACCAAATTAAAACAAACAAACAAAAAAAACAACCTATAATTCTTAGTCCATTGCATTAAAAATAAAAGACTTTTCTTGCTTCACCACAGGCCAGACAGCAGCGGCATCCATGTCAGCTTAACCTGCAGTGCCTCAGCACTGACCCCTAGTGTCCAGATACTGTTAAAGCACAGCGCTCCCTGCCAGTCCCTCAGCATCCTCAAGTTGGAGAAGGTACAATTTTAAAGTTATGTCTGCAGCTAAAGATTATTTTAGCAATCGATTATTCCGGTGATTAATCGGATTTGAAAAATGGCCACATTTTCTAGTTTTTTCATTTAACCACTTGTGTAGTATTAAAAATGCAAACAATTTAATTCCTTTTTTAACAAAAAAAATAAACATTTTATTGCCTAAAATGCAATAACATAGCATCCTATTAGTGAAACCTTGATCATTTGTACCAAACAACGCATCTGCAGAGTAGAGCTGATCATTTGGTTATTTTTTGGATTAACTGATTAATAATTGGACAGCAAAAGGAGACTTAAAAATAAAATTGAACCAGGTGACTTGAGGAGTTCTGAGTAAAAGAACTCCTAAAGACAAAAAGGTTATTTTTATTACCTATTTTTTATTTTATTTTTTGTACAGTTTTTTGTACAGTTTTGTACAGCTCTGAATGTGTTGTTCTTTCAGCAAATTAACTTTATTTGAGTCTGTAAACTTCAGTTGACGACTAATCGATTTTTAAGATTTCAACAATCAATTAATCACAATTAATTCGACTAATCGATTTAACCCAAGCTGTATTTTAAACCATGGAGTTTAATGCATTTTTCCACAAAATGAAGTAAAGTTATGATGCCACCTGCAGGCTCCTCTCCCGGGCCACGGCCAAGGACGGCTCAGTGTTTTGGACCAGCCGGTCACCGTGGCAACAGCTATCCAGAAGATGAAATCCCATTTGGGATTAGCTAATCTCCGTTTGGCTCTGGGAGCAGGCAGGACACTAGGCGAGGAAAACTGGACACAAACACGTCACTAAGCAGCATATTCTCTAACATTTAAATATTTATTAGCTGATTTAAAGATATAAAGTTTTACTGCACAGAAAGCAGAATCTGGATTTTCTTTCTTATGCACTCAATGTTAAAAAACAACTGTGAAATAAATAAATGAAGTAATTTAAAATAT
>NW_015113417.1:23461-39913 GCF_001443285.1 Poecilia latipinna | reverse complement strand
GTTTGCCTACTAAGATGGCGCAGATCACTTCCAGTTCAGACTGGTTGGAGCTATGTATTATTAAAATAACAGCTGTTTTGTGTTTCTTTTCTTTTTGTCCTGACAGATCTCCACTGATGGTGCCAGGATGGAGAAATCTCTCTTGGACTTTTTCCTTTCTGAAAAGCAGAAGACGTTTAATCTGTAAAAGTTCAAACTTTAACACTTCAGCTCTGTTTCCCTCAGCTTCATCCGATACTCGGAGCAGACTGACCTCAGGTCTTCTTCTGCGTTCCTCGGTTCATTCTCCCTCCTCCCGCCGCCTCTCGGTTTCTGCCGGCCCAATGGAACTGAAGGAGGTTCTGCAGGTTCTGGAGCAGCTCGCTCCTCTGTCTCTGGCCGAATCGTGGGATAATGTCGGCCTGCTGGTGGAGCCCAGCAAACCTCGGCCAATCAAAACCGTCCTGCTGACCAACGACCTGACGGACGCCGTCATGGAGGAGGCGGAGGTTTTGAGCTGTGACCTCATCGTCTCGTACCACCCGCCGTTGTTTCGGCCAATCAAGCGGCTGGCTCAGAAAGACTGGAAGCAGCGGTTGGCCATCCGGGCCGTTGAGGCTGGGATGGCGGTCTTCTCCCCGCATACGTCCTGGGACAGCATGAAGGGAGGGGTGAACGACTGGCTGGTTGGTGGACTGGGTGAGACGCCATGAAGCTTCTTCGTTTTGTTTTTGAGAGTTGTGAAGTAAAATTATAAATCGTTTCAAACCTTCTTTACAAAAATAATACAAAAAAAAGAAACTATTTGACAGACTGCATCAAAGAATAGCAATATTTAAGTCTTATCACAGATTCTTAGTTCACTTGAGGTCTGGTCTTTGACTGGCTGCAAGTGGGAAGTGCTGTAATCATAGAAAATTAAAGTAAAAACTGACAACCAACAAAAATTGTAACAGAAAACTGATTCAGATGCAGACAAAATTGAGACAACTGCAGACAAAGTGCTGAAACCAGTCAAATTGCTGCAGCCACAGGAAAAAAATGCTGCCATCACAGAAAAATGGCTGCAACCACAAAGTTGGTGCAATGACAAAACCATTACTACAACCAAACTTTAACACTGGTTGAAGTGTTAAAGAAAAAAAATTGGTGCAATCACAAGAAAAAATTGCTGCAAAGGCAGCGAGTTTACAGCTTTTTATACTCATTTTGCATTTTGTGGCACTTTTCCTTTTACTTCTGTTTTTGCAATTTGCAGCATTTTCCCGCATCATTTATTTTTTTTGTTTGTTTTTTGGAGTTCGCATTATTCATGTTTTTGCAGTTCGTTTCATCATTTGTTGCTCCTGTTCTACACAATAGAAAATCCCAGTAAAATAAGTTGAAGCTGGGTTTTTTCCCTCATCTTTGTCTGCCAGGCAGCGGTCAGGTGTCTGTGCTCAGTCAGGCCCACGGCGGCGCCTCCCACAGTCACAAACTGGAATTCATGGTGAGGAGTCCAGAGGAGCTGAACGCTGTTGTGGAGGAGCTGAAGGCCAGTGATGATGGAACAGCGCTGCAGTGTTCGGGCAGCAGGTAGTGTCAATATTAAACCTTTATCCTGCAATGTGTGTGTGTAAGAATCTGCAGTTTTTATGGTTTACATGATGCAAGATTTAAAAAGTCAGTCTAATCTATTGGTTAGGAATCATACACTTTGTGGGGATTTTGTTATTTATTCCAACAAAGCTGCAAAAAACCAAATTAAAACAAACAAACAAAAAAAACAACCTATAATTCTTAGTCCATTGCATTAAAAATAAAAGACTTTTCTTGCTTCACCACAGGCCAGACAGCAGCGGCATCCATGTCAGCTTAACCTGCAGTGCCTCAGCACTGACCCCTAGTGTCCAGATACTGTTAAAGCACAGCGCTCCCTGCCAGTCCCTCAGCATCCTCAAGTTGGAGAAGGTACAATTTTAAAGTTATGTCTGCAGCTAAAGATTATTTTAGCAATCGATTATTCCGGTGATTAATCGGATTTGAAAAATGGCCACATTTTCTAGTTTTTTCATTTAACCACTTGTGTAGTATTAAAAATGCAAACAATTTAATTCCTTTTTTAACAAAAAAAATAAACATTTTATTGCCTAAAATGCAATAACATAGCATCCTATTAGTGAAACCTTGATCATTTGTACCAAACAACGCATCTGCAGAGTAGAGCTGATCATTTGGTTATTTTTTGGATTAACTGATTAATAATTGGACAGCAAAAGGAGACTTAAAAATAAAATTGAACCAGGTGACTTGAGGAGTTCTGAGTAAAAGAACTCCTAAAGACAAAAAGGTTATTTTTATTACCTATTTTTTATTTTATTTTTTGTACAGTTTTTTGTACAGTTTTGTACAGCTCTGAATGTGTTGTTCTTTCAGCAAATTAACTTTATTTGAGTCTGTAAACTTCAGTTGACGACTAATCGATTTTTAAGATTTCAACAATCAATTAATCACAATTAATTCGACTAATCGATTTAACCCAAGCTGTATTTTAAACCATGGAGTTTAATGCATTTTTCCACAAAATGAAGTAAAGTTATGATGCCACCTGCAGGCTCCTCTCCCGGGCCACGGCCAAGGACGGCTCAGTGTTTTGGACCAGCCGGTCACCGTGGCAACAGCTATCCAGAAGATGAAATCCCATTTGGGATTAGCTAATCTCCGTTTGGCTCTGGGAGCAGGCAGGACACTAGGCGAGGAAAACTGGACACAAACACGTCACTAAGCAGCATATTCTCTAACATTTAAATATTTATTAGCTGATTTAAAGATATAAAGTTTTACTGCACAGAAAGCAGAATCTGGATTTTCTTTCTTATGCACTCAATGTTAAAAAACAACTGTGAAATAAATAAATGAAGTAATTTAAAATATTAATCTGAAAATTAAAATAAAATATATAAATTAATTTATAATTAATTTTATAAATCTATATAAAATAAATGCTTTATTTTACAGTTATTTATACTAATTGTAGAGATTTTTGGTTTTGGTGGGTTCATTTATCATGAAAAAGTTCTTATAATTTTTATTTATTGTAACAATAAATTTCAGTTAATGCTAAAAAAAACTGATAAATGTTTTCACTATTGTCTCTCCTGTTTATATCAGTAAATTAAAAAATCTGATTAAATTTAGTCTCTACATGCAGTTTAGTGATATAAATCACTTTTTAAATTGAGTAGCATCCTGAAGAAGCTTGTGTCAAAGTTTTTCAAATGCAGCTTTTATGTTGCAGTGCTATGAATGCTGTTTATTGCACTTACCGTCTGTGAAGAACATATTTTTAACAAGTCAGTCTTCTTAAGATGATAATAATGGGTTATTGTTGTGATTTATTTCAGAGTCCTCAGTCTGCACTGCTGCGGTTTGTGCCGGCTCTGGAGCCTCGGTGCTGAGCAGCGTCCAGGCCGACCTCTTCATCACCGGTAAATCTGGAAACAAACCGGAGCTGTAGACAAACATTTACTGCCACTTCTGGTAAACGTGGGAAAAACAAGCTTTAAAATGATCTTTCTATATGCAAAATGTTTAAAACAACTGAAACTGTGACAAACGAGGGGAGATGTAGAGACTGAAGCTGCTTTTTCATTACAAATGTCCACAAATCTTTTAATATTCTGCTAATGTTGGAAAAAAAAAAAACATTGCCGTGTTTCCATTCAGCAAAGTTATTTTTGTAATTCCAATTTGTGTAATTTTATGGTTCATGGAAACACAATAATTTGAAAATTTGGACCGATACTTATCCTATTTGTACACATTTCCTATCCTTTCATCATGTGACAACACAAACAGCAACAAGATAGAAATAAACTAAGTATGTAAATAAAACTCATTTATCACACAAAAAAAAGAAACAAATCTCCTGTTACGGGTCACAGAGTCTGAAGTAGCAACCACCTATTTTGCATGTTTTTGTTCTTCTGTTTGGGTTTCTACTGCCTCTAAAACAACTCAAGCGCTTAAAGAAGAGAGACACTCGGCCAGTTTTTTACAACAAGTTGTGTTTTTGGTAACTAGAAAACAAGTCGTTTCAACATTAAGTCACATTTGACAGACATTGCACCGTTACCTAGCAACCCCAGCAAAGCCAAGTCTCATTACCTAGCAACCCAACGGGAGCTCCAGCAGATTTGGTTTTACCGCTGCATGCGCTTTACAATGGCTGCTGGAAAAGACAAGTGTTTTGTTGCCGACATACCATCCAGAAACTACTTGCTGCTTTCTTTTGGGTTGTGCAGGAGGCTCCACTTCTGCTTTTCAAAGATGTACAGTTGTATAATTGCGCAACTGTTTGCAGCCATTTTCACGTGGGAGTGTAAACATGGAGTTGGGGGGCGTGGCCAGCAGCAGCTTATTTGGATCTAAAGTGACTTTAGTAGGCAGGACTGACCAGATTAAAATCTCATTATACAAGAATGATTTTGTGCAAAGAATCGTAAAGAACATGTCATGTTTGGCCCATAGACTGATCCTAACCTGCTCAAGGAATTATATCAAGTCACCTTTAAAGCTTTTTCCACATCTTTACCATTTGATTCCCTTTGTTAAGTTAGGTTTGCTTGATAATTTCGTGCCTGTGGTGTAATTAAACCTGATCTTCCAGGTGAGATGTCCCATCATGAGGTTTTGGATGCGGTGGCGAAGGGAACCAGTGTCATCCTGAGCGACCACAGCAACAGCGAGCGCGGTTTCCTGGCCGTGTTCAGGGAGAGGCTCGCCGTGCGGCTGCCTGACGCCGTGACGGTGGTGCTGTCCAAGGCTGACAGAGACCCGCTGGAGGTTGTCTGAAGGACTCTGAGTTACAAATAAATCATAAAACACAGGAAAGTTGTCTGCTGAACTTAAAAAGGCTGCTTTTCTTTTGTAAGAGCAGGCTGTGATGGAAAGTACATTATTTTATTATTTTGATTAAAGTAGCTTTTATGCATGTTTGAAAAAAAAAACATCATCTTGCAAGTGAGAGCTGAAGATAAAGGAGATAATCTGTAATTTAAATGCATGGAGTAAGCAGTGGATCTATTTCTGGCTGACACACAGGGAGACATAATCCCAACATCCAGGGGCTTCAGCCTTCGTGCACTGCAAAAACACAAAATCTTACCAAGTAGTTTTGTCTAGTTTCTAATGCAAATATGTTAGGACACTAGAAAAAGCCAAAATTAATTTGAAAGTAACTTTTCAGCAAGCAATATAAGCTTGTTCTAGGTCAATAATTCCTCAATATTAATGAAAACATTCTAGTTGCAGTGGCACCGTTACCTAGCAACCTCAGCCACGCCCATCCTGTTGCCTAGCAACTCGGTTCTACTGGCATATTATTTCACTTATAAGACGTTTTTCCCCATGTTGTAAGTGTAAAAACCTGTCAGTAAAACTAATAATTTTTAATCAGTATTGAGGAATTACTTACTTTAAGCTAGCTCCTAGAAGAAAAAGTAACATGTTGTGTTTTTGTAGTGTCTTTCATATAATTTAATCTGTATAAAAAATTTTCAGATATGAACTTTTGCCACTTTCAGACAAGAATCTCAATTTATATCCAGAATAGAAACATCTGTAATATAACTGATATTCATAAAATTAAAGACAAGCTGTTAAATACAACGATCTAGATGTAAAAAATGTTAATTTGTTAATTTTGAGGTTTGGCCCTTACGTATCAAGTAAAGCTGAAGGCAATATAATTAGATTTTAAAGTAAAGAAGGTTACTGGCTCTGTGCTACAAATATGTTTCCTCACAAAGATGTAAAAAACTTTAGACTCAGCAGTCACTTAGTGCTCACCTCGAGGGAAAATTTATATTTTGCTTCCAGGTCATAAATATGAATCACTTATTTTAGATCTCATTGCAAAAACACTGACTCTAGTATTTTGGCTCTGTGAAAATACACTTTAAGACAAAGCAAACTTTTCCAGCAAGATATAGGAGCCGATTCTAATTCAATAATTCCCTAACATTTAAGAAGTCCTTCAATATTCTTCACATTTTTAAAAAACTTATAACAAGACATTTTTCCCATAAGTGAAGTGAAAATAAATAAATTAGTATTTTTTTATTTTTTATTTTAAACCATGTATCTTGCTGAAAAGTTACTTGTTAGTTCTGTCTTATTCAAAGTGTATTAAGATATTAGCACTACAAAACTAGACCAAAAATACTTGGTAAGATGTTGTGTTTTTACAGTGTGGGGGGTTAAAAGGAAATGCTTGGATTGACAAATTTTCCCTAAAAGGAAGTAATTACATGGAGCACAGGACCAAAAGTAATCCCGATCAGATTAAAAAGCTTGTTCAGTGGCAAAGTAGGGAATCAGAAATCTCATTTCTGCATGAAGGGTTCAATCAGCGCTCGACTCAGAGGATTTAGAGCCAAATAACGACAAGCAGTGGATTGGGATGTCATAAATTCCTCAAAGAATGACCTTTAAACCCCTCAGAGCAAACATAGGTGGACATCAAACCATTTAACACATCCATGTTAAAGTGTTGGGCTCTTAGTCCTGATGTTTCCAGCTGCCCACAAACAAAACTAACAGTCCTCATCAGCGGCTTCACCTGTCCGTCCGTAAAAACATTAAGAGCCATCGAACGCCTCGCCGCTCCCATCAAGGTGGAACGACCTCGACCTCGGCTTGACGTTCGCACCTCCGCTTCCCCTCCAGCCACGCTCACTTTCATCCCCGACGACAAACACAAATGGCGAAGGAAAACAGCAACTAGAACAACACGTAGAGCTGGCTGGTGTAAACCGACTCCAGCTGTCGCTGTTTTATGTCGGCAGAGGAGGCTGGAAGCAGCTCGGTATGAGGCCTGGTAGTTTGCTTTCCCCTGCTAACCAGGAAACAGCATTCTGCTTTAACGTGAACTCCTGGAAAATCTGCTGCACTTAGGGCTGGCAGATATCAGGAGAGAAGTAGGGACGCTGAAAAGAGAAGAAAAAGGAAGAAGAAAAAAGAAGATAAAAATTGTTTATTAGGTGTTCTGTTTTAAAAAATGGGAGATTTTACATCTAAGCCATATTGAAAAAAATCAGATTTTTTTTCTCTCAGAATTCTTAAATTTGATTTCAGAAGATTAAAAGGGAGATTAAAGTGAAACTTCTGAGAGGAAAAAAATCTGAATATTAAGAGAAAAGTACGAATTCTGAGAAAAAAGTCTGAGCTCTAAAAAAAGCCTTAACCCGAGAGAAAAGTCAGAATTCCAATAAAAAAATTACAAATAAAAAAAAAGTCAGAATTTTAACAGAGAAAATTACAAATTCTAAAAAAAAGTCCGATAGCATGAGAGAGAAAAGTGCAAAGTTTAACAAAAAAGTAAAAACTCATTCTGAGGAAAAAAACAAAAACAAATTCTGAGACGAAAGTCAGAACCATGAGAGAAAAAATGTGGCCCATATAAATCCTCTTCCTTACAATACGGCTGAAAAGTGAAATCAGTTTCTTTTTTTACATTACATGTTTCTGATTTTAATAGTTTTTTTCTTTCTTTTTGTTTTTTACTAAAGAAATTACAAAAACTTTAATTATTAAGAGGTTGTTATATTAGTAGCAGGAAATGACAATTTAACCAGAAAAACCCTTAAAGATGAAAAAAAAAGTTGCTTTAATGAAAAAGCTTTTATCTACCCGTTAGCCTAAAGCAGCTGTAGAAACATAATTATCCCCCACACACAGTGACAGACAGGAAGCTGGTTTTCAGATCAATCTGGATGAAAATCAGGATCAAGCTTTGAGATTTGGTGAGTTTTCTTCTTGAGTCATAAAATTCTGAGATGAAATTAAACAAAAAAATAAAATTCAACATTAGTTAAATTACATTAGCAGCTCTAGATGACACAGAGCATAGATGCTGAACAGCGAGGACAGGTGTTTGACATAAAAAACTAAATCATTCAGATAGTTGTAGGTAGCTGTAAATAGTGTCTTGATCTCCAGATCTAGGAGATGCACCTGAACTCAGACGCATATAAAAAGCTGCAGACACTCATGTTTATCTAGAGACCAAACTGCAGCTGAGAGCCAAACTGCACCCAGAGCCTGACCCCCTGCAGGGAGTTTAACAGGCAGGAAGAAACGTGTCGTCAAGCAGCTGCAGGGGGCGGCCGCCATTACTGCAACCAGACCAACCTGCATGCAGAAATGCTTCACATAATCTGGATAATCTGGAATAAAACACAGCAACAAGTTCAAATATCTGCATAATCTTATGTTTTCTTTTTTGTTGCACTTAAAGTTTAAATATAACCAGAGAAAATTTCATTTAAGTCAATCTGACATTTTGATTAATTAAAATCTACATTGAAAAAAGACAAAATCTTACTATTACAAAATAACTGTTGAGTAAGATATAGGAGCTTATATTAAGCCACAAATTCCTTAATACTGAAGAAAAAGTACTAGTTCTACTGGCAGATTATTTCATTTATAAAATGGGAAAAATGTCTTATTATATGTGGAATAATTTAGTCTAAAGTCAGTATAAAGGAATTACTGCCTTAAAATAAGCTCATATCTTGCTCAAAAGTTATTTATAAATTAGTTTTGTCTTAATTTGAATGTACTAAGATATTTGCACTAGCAAAAGTATTTGGTAAAAAGTCTACTGAAGTACTGAGTAATCAAATTATCAGTCATTTAATATTTTAAAATTACATCTTCAGACGGACCAAAATATTAAGTGAAGTTGAAATGTTGATATTTAAATGACAAAAATGACAATAATTTATATAAGTAACAAAAAGAAACAAAATCAGGCAAAAGAAATTTCCCAAATCAGTTTCTTTCAATGTGAAACTTTAACAGAAACTGCAGGTGTGTGTCTGAGCCTGGTGGTTAAAACATGTTTGTTTTTCATTCAGTAGGAAGAAAATCCAGAAATTTTACTGAAGTAAGAGTAGAAATACTTCCTAATAAAATCCCTCAAGTAAGAGTAAAAAGTACAACAAAGTAAAAGTACTCCTAAAAGTATTTTTTTTTAAAGTTTCTCAAGTAAATTTAAATTAGTAAACTTAATGAGATATTATTAAACTCTGGATATTGTGCACTAAAATTACAATTCAAACCAAGTTTTGGATGTTAGCTGACCTGCAGAAATAATAAATAACTTAAATAAAATGTCCTTTATGGCTGAAAGAGCTGAAAAACAAAATCAAAAGCAAAATAGAAAAACAAAAACTGTGGCATCAATCAGTCTTTAAAGGAACACCAGAGAACGCAATCAATCCAAATTATTCCAAAAGCTCACTGATAATTCACCCTGGAGGTAAAAAAAAACTGCCCCAGTTAAGGTCAGAGGTCATGATTTAACAATAAAAAATCACCTGATTTGAGGCTATTTTGCTTCCTTCAACTTACTTTCATTGATTAAATCTTAAATTTTCCTCTGTTGCTTCGACTCTGCAGCAGGACAATAAACCAGAGGAGAAGAGGAAGCCTTAAAGTGGCCTAGTCAAACTCTGGACTGAAATCTGTCTTGGATATTGTAGATATTTTATCTGCTGAATTCAAGCATTTCTCCAAAGGAAACTGGGCCAATCTTAAATTAACAGATAGATGGTGCCAAACTCAGATTTAAAGTAAGTTTTCTAAAAATGCTTTTAAAACTGATGACATCATCCAACTACACTGCAAAAACAGAAAATCTCACCAACTATTTTTGATTTGTTTCTAGTGCAAATATGTTAGTAAACTTGAAATGACAAAACTAACTAAAAAGTAACTTTTCAGCAAGTTATAGAAGCTAAGCCTATAATTCCTTAATATTGATGAAAAAGTACAAATAAGTGAAATCAATATTCACAAATTATTTATGTAGAACAAGCTCCCATATATTGCTGAAAAGTTACTTGTAAGTTAGTTTTGTCTCATTTCATATGTACTAACATATTTGCACTAGAAACTAGACAGAAATACTTGGTAATATTTTATGTTTTTGCTGCGTAAATGAAGAGCACACCTGTCATTTTGTTTGACTTAAGAAAACTCAAGATTTTTCCAGTCAAATCCATGACGACCATTAATGTTTACGTTTTCCGAGCAGAGGCAGAAGTAAAGTTTAGAGCACAGGGAGGAGAAATGAGGAGCGAAGTGAAAATAGGACCATTTGGCCGAAGGTGTGAAGTCAGACACACCTATTTAACCGAACCGGCCGGAGCAGAGAGCTCTTACAGCGAAGGACGGCGACAGAAACACAGACCGGCGACAAGCAAGAAGCTAAATTAACAACTCTGAAACTTATTTTAGAGGAAAAAGGGAAAAGCCAGGTGAAGAAGTGAGTTTCTGTGCAGTAAATGAGGAGGACAGGTGAGACAAAAGGACAAGGAGAATGCTGAATGTGGAGATGTACCCGGGTCTGACTCAACGGATGGGAGACTGCTTCTACAGAGGTGAGAGGCCTGGACGCATGAAAACCTGTTCACACTGCAAAAACACAAAATATTACCAGGAATTTATGTCTAGTTGCTAATGCAAATGTTTTGGTTCACTTAAAATAAGACAAAACTAACTTACAAGATATAAGAGCTTGTTTTACGTAAATAACTCTTTAATATTGATGAATAACTACTAGTTCTGCTCACAGATTATTTCACTTATAACAATACATTTTTTTCTACATTGTAAGTGTAAAACGATTTAAAAACAATAAGACAAAACAGCAGCATAAAACGTCCTATGTAACATGAAGCCTAAAATTAAAACAACGAACTATGAAGGGAGTTTCTCTGGCAGGTTATTTTACTTAAAACATGGGAAAAAGTTATTGTTATAACTGAAATAATCTGCCAGTGGGTTGCTAGGTAAAGGCTGGGGTTGCTAGGTAACGGCTGGGGTTGCTAGGTAACGGCGCCAGTGGAACTTGAACTTTTTTATCAATATTAAGGAATTATTGGCTTGAAACAAGCTGCTGCATCTCACCGAGAAGCTACTTGTAAGTTAGTTGTGTCTTATTTCAAGTGTACCAAGATATTTCCACTAGAAACTAGACAAAAAATATGTGGTAATATTTTGTGTTTTTGCATATTCTCTATTTTTTCACATCTCAGAGTGCAGAAATGTTTATCACACCTTAAATAAGAGAAAACTAACTAACTAACTTACGAGTAATTTTCCAGCAAGATATAGAAACTTGTTTTAATGCAATAATTCCTTAATATTGATGAAAAAGTTCAAGTTTTTCATCAATTTTCAAGAATTATTGACTTACAACAATTACTTACTTTAAAGTTACTTACACATTAGTTTTGTATTATTTCAGTTGTACTATAACCTGAACGATAAAATAGAAGAAAAATACTTTGTGAGATATTGCAGTGTTAGCATCTCTTCAAAAGGGGAAAGATAAAAGAACATGACATTCATGCAAGTCAGGTAAGTTCTTCTAAATTCAGAAAAATGACACAAATGGAGCAAAAATTAAAACATTTAGAAGAACTGAGAAGCTGGAAGACGAGTCGTTTACCTTGTACCCTCTCACTGAAACTGACGAGTTTTGTTTTGCAGACAGGGAAGCTCCTGCACGTTTACCTCTGCTTCCTCCCGTTTGCGACGCGGCGCCGAGGCTTCTGGGCGCCGGGGAGTCGTCCTCCAAACCCCAAAAGGACGAGGTGAGGATGGACCTGGAGAACTCGCCGTTATGGAAGCAGTTCAGCTCAGTGGGAACCGAGATGATCATCACCAAGAAGGGCAGGTCGGCACCTCTGCACACAACCATAAATGACACGTCTAAACACCAAAACAACACCGTTTTAAAGGACTTTATGTTCTCAAACAAACTTCTGAGGCCTTCACAGGTCAGTAAATTGCAACATCTAGTTACTAGTTAAGAGTAACAATGTAAAGAGCTGCTTGTGCTCTCAGTCCAACTTAATAAAACCTACAACTTTTTAGGAAATTTGTCTTTTTTTTAAAGAATTTTAATTTTGAGTTTTAGGTTTTGAAATAAAGAAAAATGAAGAACGATCTATTACATGTCATATGTGTAAGTGACACAAAAAAAGCAGGTAGTTTATATATATATATAAATAACATAGCATGTTATATAACTGATACACTCCAAAAACACATAATCTTACCAAGCATTTTAGTCTAGCGCAACTAAATACTTTACGAATAACAACTGAGCAAGACACTCATTGCCTTACAGAAGTATAAATCTTACAAAGTATTTTGGTTTAGTTTCTAGTGGAAATATTTTAAACATTTCACATGAGACCAAACTAACTTAGAAGTAATTTTTCATCAGATGTAGAAGATTTTTTAAAGTTAATTCCTTAATATAGATTAAAATTTTTACCAGTTCTACTTGCAAATTATTTCATTTTTCCTATAAGTGAAATAATGTCAGTGAAACTAAGTACATTTTCATCAATACTAAGGAATTAACTTTTAACTCATATTGTGTTGAAAAGTTGTTTCTGACTAATTTTGTCTTAAAGTCTAGTAAGATATTTACTCTTCAAACTAGACACCAAACATTTTTCTTTTATTTCTCCGTTTTGCAGGCGGATGTTCCCGGGCCTGAGACTGAAACTGTCGGGTCTGAACCCGTCTCTCCGCTACATCCTCCTGCTGGACGTCGTCCCGGCCGATAATTCCCGCTACCGCTTCCAAGGCGGCGGCTGGCAGGCCGTCGGTGGGGCAGAGGCCAGACTGCCCGACCGCGTCTTCATCCACCCGGACTCGCCCGCCACCGGGGCCCACTGGCAGAGCCGCACCATCTCCTTCCACTACGCCAAGCTCACCAACAACACCCTGGACACACAGGGACATGTGAGTGCAGGCAGCGCTATGGGGGCAAAGCACGACGGCGTGCTGGGGCCGCTGTAAACAGAGAAAAAGAAAGAGGAGTAGGACATTCCTGCCAAGAAACACAGAATCTTTTAGATTAATCTAAGAAACTTTCCAGAAACAAACAAGGACATTTCTGAGCTCAAAAAGTCAATAATTTGCAAGATAAAAACTCTAATTGATATATTTTTTAAAATAGTTTCAAATGTAAAAGAAATGTTTTACTTTTGTTGGCAAGATTCAAAGGTTGAAAAGATTCGACTTGAAGAATTACAAAATTTCAGAAATTAATCTCAGAATTTGAGTTTTTTTCTAGCAAATTCTTGACTTAGAACTAAGAAATTTCCTTGTTTTCTAGCAAATTTTCAACTTTTAGGGCACAGAGATTAAATTTTTTTCTAGCAAATTCTGATATTAATCTAAAAACGCCTGAGTTTTTCTCCAGCAAATTTTTTGACTTTTTACACTCAGAAATTTTCTTGTTTTTGCTAGAAAATTTCTTGGATTGATCTCAAATTTTGTTCTTTTTAAGCAAATTCTCAACATTTCAAATGCAGAAATGTTCTTGTTTTTTCTACAAAATTTGAGATTCATCTCAAAATTTTTTTGTTTTTTGGCGGAAATTTATAATTTTTTCTGTCTACAATGGCCCCAATACTTTGTCATAGCAACATGCTTCATTAGATTTTGATGTTTTTAGTGAATCTTCTTTTGGTTTTGCTTCAAGATAATCCTGCACTCGCTGCACCGCTACCAGCCCAGAGTCCATGTGATCGAAGCCAGAGACATGTTACGGTGGGGCGGAGGACAGCACAGCTTCGTTTTCCCAGAGACCCAGTTTATCACAGTCACAGCTTACCAGAACAACAAGGTACGGCTTTATTTTTATTAAACTTGATAATAGAGTATAATACAAGGCTGAAAACAAATGCATTCCACACTTCTCAGATTTTTTTTTATTGCAAAAACTTTGAAATCCGTCTATTATTTCCTTTGCTCGTCACAGTAGCTGTGTTTTCATTACAAATGTACGCAACACTTTGTTACTATTGCGCTAATGTAGAAAGAATACAATTTCACAATTTTGATGTTTCCAACAAGTAAACTCAACTAAAATCACAGGTGAGTCATTAAAAAACATGCAGCGCCACGATCCTCCTACCACTTCCTGTCGTCGTCTTCTTCCTGGTTTGCTCCAGTGGCAATTATCAGTTGTTAATCATGTGACTCTAGTGATGGAAGAAAAAAAAAAAGTTTCCATTCAGTTTAGCAAAAATAAACCGATTTTGATATGACCAAAACAAATCACCTCATCCTAGTACTAAAACTTATCAAAAAACTATTTTTTTTAACTTGGTGTGTTTCCATTAATCAAATTTATTTTCAAAATGTCTAATTGTGTGATTATATTGCCAATGTAAAAGCAGATACTGATGCATTTTGTTGGTCAGTTACAGAAATCCCAGTGAAATCCATTAAAGTTTATGAATTTATTTTGACAAAATGTAAAAAAAGATCAATACTTTTGCAAGGAACTTCAGAGTTTCTGTGGAAAGGAGTCAAAATAATAACTTTGTTTACAGATCACAGAGCTGAAGATCAACTCCAACCCTTTTGCTAAAGGCTTTCGAGAGGATGGCATGAACAGCAAAAAGTAACCAGCAACTAAATTCCCTTCAAAATTAAAAACTTGATTGTAAATTATCTAAACTTCACTTTTTTCCTTCTTCTGCAGGCAAAGAGACGCAAGACAGAAACGCAAGATGGTCGTGCTAACGGAGACTCTGGATATTGGTGAGAGAAATGACAGGAACTATCATTTTAATTCAGTTTTTGGTGTGGAATAAACATGGATGATTGTATTTTTGCTCCCATTTTCCGTGAAGTGAACTGTGATCCCTGTGAAGCTGCTGAATCTGCGGCCTCCAGCTCCGACCTGCAGACTCTGGCGCTGGCCTCTCTCCCTCAGCTGCCTGACTCTTCCTGCGGGTTCAGACCCGAGGAAGCGTCCTATCCTGTCCCAGAGCCCGCACTGGATCTGGCCCAGACCTTCATGACCTCCCAGATGTCAGACATCAGCGTAACACTGCAGGAAACGCAGGAAAACGAAGCGGTGCACAATATGATTGAAAGGTGAGGAAATATGTTGGTTATCTGTGGAACAATATTTGTAGAATCATGCAGATTTGTTAAAAATAAGCTTTTTTTATATTGGTTTAAAACATTCAAGAAAAGAAATGTCACCACTTTACTAACTGATTAAATGGATATGGAAAGATGAGATGGCGTATTAAGGCCATTGTAAACAAAAAAAGGGAGTACAGTTTCACCCTAAAAAAACTCAGAAATTTTCAAGAAAAAAAAATTTAAATTTCTGAGTTGAAAAGTAAAATAATTGCTAGAGAAAACCCACAATTTGAGATCTCAAAACATTTCTAGAAGAAAACTTGGAAATTGCTGAGATCCAAAAGTCAAGTTTGACAGAAAAAAATCTCAAATTTTATCATTTATATCTGAGTTTTAAAAGGTGAAAGTTCTGTTAAAACTCATAAAATGTAAAGTTTTTCTTAGAGATTTTCTGTTTTTCGCATGGCCATAAAACGCAGTTATAGAAAGACGTAAATAGTGCATAAACTGTTTATTTTCTCCTTCACAGCTCGGACGTCATGGCTGAAGCGACCTTTGAGCCTAGCTTCTCTGCTCCTCCATCCCATCCTCACCCATCCTTCCCTCCGGTGGATTACTCTTCCAGCTCCTTCAGCTTCCCCACACCTCCACCTTCAGACTCCTCTTCCTCCCCCGCTAATGGCGCCTTCATCCCGGAAACAATCAGCCCCCACACTCCAGCTGATTTCACCTGTCCGTCAAATCCACAAACATCTCCTCCCTCTCAGGTGCAGCAGGGAGAACCGGATGCTAATGCAAGTAATGGACGTTTAGTTCACACTTCGGCGGCTTTCATTTATCCAAATATCCTCCCTACGAATGCAGAACCTGAATATTCTTTAGCTACTTTACCTGCTAATGGTTCCTGCAACACTTTTGCGTTGCCGTCGCTTCCCCAACAAATTAAAACTCTCTCATTTCCAAACGTAAGTGCAAGCGCTGCTTTGAATTTCCCTAACTTGACCCACCAAGCTCAGTTCGCGAGTGCCCCCTGTCGTCCGGAGGTGGTACTGCACCGCCAGGCTTTTATTCCTCAGCCGACCTCCACGCCTCCGCCAGCTCTTTACCCCGCCTTCCCATCATACCCTCTCCGCCTGCATCAGGACCCCCACTCCGCCCTCTCCGCACCCTTCAGGCATCTTTACAGACAGCACCAGCAGAGCCACCCTCACTCCCAGGGGTCCTACATCAGCACAAGAGCAGTGTTTTAAATTAATGTTTGGTTTCAAGGCGCTTTAAGGGAATTTAGCAATATATGGACTAGAAGTAGCAGTCATGAACTTTGTATGAGAGCCAAACTGTTCAGCTGATTGATATTGGTGATAATAATGATGATTTGCATATACTTTGAAGTACAGCTTGGTGTGATGGTGTATTAGAGCCATTGCAGATAGAAAAAAGGAGTAAATTCCAGAAATTTTCTAGAAAAAACAAGAACATTTCTGAGTTTGAAAAGTCAAACATCGGCAAAAAAAA
>NW_015113417.1:0-20301 GCF_001443285.1 Poecilia latipinna | reverse complement strand
AACATTTCTGAGTTTAAAAAAAAAAAAATCGGAAAAAAAAAAAAAAAAAAAAAAAATCAGAAATATTTACAAAAAGTGGATTTTATTTCACTCTTCCCCTTCTGTGATTTATACAACGGAGATTTAGAGCAAGGCTACAAGAATTGTGTTTAATTACGACATATAGTCATAATATTAGAAGACTAGCGATGCATTTTTACTAGTAGAACATATTAAAATCAAGAGAAAAAAGCCATTTTAAAGAGAAAATGACTTAAGTTATCAAGATCTTATGTAACTAAATTAGACCATGCTTACAGAAAATGTTTTATTTATTATGGCTTCTTGAATTTCAAGTAAATGTTTGTAGCAAATATGCATGCCCATAAACAGTAAAGGCATAATTTTAGAAGGTTTGTTCAAACACCGATTTTACTGAGAACAAAGTTTTTTTTAATGTATTTTTAGTGTTGCTGAAGTCAGATTTAGATGAATTTCTCTATGTGATAAACGTCTTTTCAGTGATGAAAGAGTTTCAAGCTAATTTTTGTCAAAATGAGACAATCTGAACGGGTTATTCTGACCAAAACTCAATTTAAATTTAATTCTGATTTTTAAACATTTTAATTCCATATAAAATATGTTGGTCCTGCTGTTTCTTTTATCTTTGCTCAACAAGTTATTTCTATTTTTTAAGTTGCTAAACTTGAACTTCATATGTTGTATTTTTCTTCCTCATTTTAAAATAAATATTTTATTTAAATTGTTTTTTTTTGTCTTTTCTGATTACTTAAACTATGCACAAGTAATTTTTGTTGCTATTTTTCTGTAAGTCTACATTAACTGTGCAAAAAAATATTTAAAAAACTGCTTTTAAAACACTAACAAGTATATTTTCGGGTCAAAATGTTAATAATAACACAAATCCTGGAAGTCGGATGGGAAAACTTCACATAGAAACCACCTGGCTGCACATTAACGCGTCTCTGTGAACAACAAGCAGTCCTGCAGCTCCCCTCTGCAAACCTCTGAGGTGAAGAACAAACAGACGAAGAAAAGCAGAAACAAACCAGAAAGGTCCAGCTACGCTCCACATGATGTGTCCAACAGTCCCTGAATGATCTCATCTCTTCTAGTTTTGCTTAAGTTCCAAAAAAGTATTAAACATTTTGGGGAGAAACCATATTTTACCTCCAACACATCGGCGTTAAAATGGAAACTTTCCTTACGTTTATTTATAAGACAATTTAAACTTTTAAAACCAAACTTGTCACTTTAGGGCAAATATTTCTGAGACATAAACTTCTTCAATGAAGTATGGAGTAAACATATTTTGCACATTGTACACCAAACTCCAAGATGCAATGAAAAAAATGCTGACTGTTTAGTATAGTTTTAAAATGGTAAACAGGGGCGATTCTGACATGAATGCCACCCTGGGCGGGCCCCAACAACATGAATCCCTCCCTCCTTCTGTGCCACTTACATAGGTTTCAAAAAGCTAATTGTTGGTTCAAGCTGTGAAAGGATAAAATACATTTAGAAAAGTTCTTAAAGTAAAGCAATATGCAGTGATGCACTTATATTTTACAAATCTCCTGATAAACATGTATGATAAAATGCTTTACATTTATGGCCAACTTAGTGTCAGTGGATCGCAAACCAAGTGAAGATCTATGAGGCAATGCTACGGGTCAGACTGATGTTTACTCAAATGTCTCAACAGTCACTGATTAACCCAAAAGTCCTGCGCTTGGATCCTCAAACTGCAGCTGCCTGCTTTAATCATTGAGGTGATCTGGGTGGCATTTATGGGACGGATGGTAAAACTTTCTCTTTCTTTTCTGCTTCAGTTTTCAATTTTCTTCAATTCGATTTGATTCTGCTGTAAAAATATTTTTTGAGATGATTTTTGTACCTGTTAAATACTTGAGTCAGAGACACAAGAAAATAGATAAAAATACTTGGTAAGACTTTGTGTTTCTTTAGTAATCCTACCAAAAATTACTTAAAATTTAAAAATACTAAACAAAACTTTAGTAGATGTCTCACAAAATTAGAGAGCTAAATGAATACACACTGCAAAAACACAAACTCTTACAATGTTTTATTTTGTTTGGTTTCTACTGCAAATATCTTAGTGCACTTGAAATAAGATAAAATTAAATTACAAATAACTTTTCATCAAGATACAGGAGATTGCTTGAAGTCAATAATTCTTATAATGAGCTCCAATATCTTGCTGAAGAATTACTTATAAGCTAGTTTTCTTATTTCAAGTGAACTAAGATAATTGCTTGAAACTAGACAAAAATACCTGGTAAGATTTTATGTTTTGCAGTGTGCTATCTTATCTTTATGCTTCTATGGAACTCGTAAACGGATACCAGCATCAGTTTTGTAAAATTTCAAAACTTTTGTGTTTTTCTTCCTCCTATAGGATTTTTACCTAGGAAGGAAAACAACTGTCTAAAATTGAATATTCGGCACTGTAACATATATTTACACACTCTAAAGGCATTAAATATTTCTATAAGCTGGTTTCCAGCTAATCCTGAACACACCTGTGTTTCTCCTGGGACGATGCTGTGCTCTAACCTCCGCCCGGCCGTCCCTCACCTCTTGTTGCGGAGGCTTGTTGGTACTGCCACCTCCAGGATGGTGGCGACGAAGCGGCCGGAGATTCTGTCGGTCAGCCTGGCCTTTGAGGATCCAAGCGCCTTCAGGGTGAAGAGTCTGGGCGAACTCCTCCGAGCTCTCGGTGTCTTCCACCTGTGCTCCTTCCCTGTGCTGGTCAACAACTGTGGTAAGGTGAGATCGAAGCTTTATGAAGTCTTTCCTATCTTTCTTTTCCTTGACACTTAATACACCCACTTCTTTTTAGATTTTTTTTTTAATTTGTTTTTTGTAATTTAGTCATTTTTCAACTACGATAGAATATTAGGATTATCTAAGAAAATAAATAAATAATTAAGTAAATAAATCAATAAAATTATGGGAATAAAGTCGTACGGAATAAAACTGTAGAATGACTTTAATTCATGTTATCATGACATTATTCTCCTACAAATTTGTCTTTGCAATATTATGATTATTTTCACAAGTAAATAAAACAAAATGAAAAAATCAAAAGCAAGGAAAAAAATCTAGACAAAAACTAAACAAATATCCTGTCAATGGCAAGAGCACAAAATGTATCATACTTTGTATCACTTTATATATGTAAACAGCATTACCAAAATCAAAACAGCATTTTTCCTCCATGTTTTTCAAAAACATATCTCCAAGAAATTGCGGCTGAGTCTGTAGACAAACTCATAAAAGAAAATAAACAATCATAATCAAACCTTATTGTATTTGCAGCAAATGATTTGTATGCAATTTTTTAATTTGAAGAGTGAAAAACACAGTTGCATCTCCTCACGATTATTTCACTCCCAAATCCCTCCAACTGAAGTGCAAGTGTTTCATCCTAATATTTAGTTTTCTCTCAGTTTTTTTTTAAAATTTAAAACCACTTCTGTTTACACTTGAAAATGAATTTATTATAGACTTAGGATATAGTGAATGCATTTCAAAGTAAATGAAAGAAATATTAAATTAGTTGGATAAACATAACCTGAATCAGTTCTAATTTTCATCTTTTTTAGCTGATGACAGCAGCACGCACCATCCTGGGGAGGAGAGGGTTCTCTTTGTTGCTGCGGCCCACCATCTACGCCCAGTTTGTGGCCGGAGAAAACGAGATGGAGATCTCCCAGTCCATGGGAAAAATGAGCTTGATGGGACTGAGGCCCATGTTGGCGGTTCCGATTGAGGAAGACCTCGGAGAGAGCATTGGGTAGACCTTAAATTCCTGCAGAGTTTTGTAGAAATTATTCATACCCTTTGTTTTTCATATTTTGTCACATTGCAATCGCACACTTCAATATATTTCACAGATTTATTATATCTCATATATCTTTGTTAAATATATTATATCTTTATTAAATAAAGTGGTGCATAATTGTAAAATGGAAAGATACGATTTTTTTTCTACTTTGAAGCATTTTACCAACACACAGCATGATACTTCCACTATCTTACTTTCTTGGTGGAGAGTGTGTGATACATTAAGATCAGACTTGGTTTCTTTAGACAAAACACCATGCATCATTTTCCTTCCACTTTAGAAAAAACATTTTAGTTTGGTTTGGTGAATCACACAAAATCTCAATAAAACACATTGAAGTTGAAATTGGGCTTGTAAAGTGACAAATTGTGGAAATAAATACTGTTACAAAGCACCGTACATTCAAAAAGGTTGGTTTTAAATCATTCATTATAAAAACCTTATTTGAGGCTTTGATGAATACAAAGCCTCAAATAAGGCTTATTGCTGTTGTAACTTCGTCCCCAACAGCTGAAAATAGTATTTTCAATGTTACACTCACCGATAGCTCACTGAAAAAGTGTTGACCTTTTATTAATGCCAGCTGGTCAGCTCAGTTTTTGTTCCTCTTCTAATGTCTTGTCAACCTAAAATGACACAAAGCATGATTTTTCATTAAAAAATCTATTTAATGAAATCCTGTTGTAGTAATTCATGTTTAATCTCTCACTTTGTATTTCTACTCATATTAGAGAATCATAATTTATCCCTGAGGGGAAACTGTTTATTTGTTGACAAGCTACTCCATCAAAATGTTACATATTAGCAAATACAAATTATAATCATATGTGAGATAAATACACTGCTCAAAAAAATAAAGGGAACACTCAAATAACACATCCTAGATCTGAATGAATGAAATATTCTCAATGAATACTTTGTTCTGTACAAAGTTGAATGTGCTGACAACAAAATCACACAAAAATCATCAATGGAACTCAAATTTATTAACCAATGGAGGCCTGGATTTGGAGCCACACACAAAATTAAAGTGAAATGTTCCCTTTATTTTTTTGAGCAGTATATATTCATAACTGTGAACTTACATGTAATTTAGATATAAAATTAACAAATGAAATAAAATAAAAACATTGATATACATGCAAGTATGTACATGAAAATATGCAAATTTCAGAATGAAGAGAAAACATTAAGACTTGGTATTGACTTAGATTCATTTTAGTTATTGCATTAATCCCTAACCCTAACCATTACCACTATGTTTTTAAATATAAGCTTAACCAAAAATTAATTCACTCCAGAAACCTTTAAACTTGACCCACAACATTAAAAATGGCTTTGGTCCTCATAAGGACAATGGTCTTCAGAGGGTGGGTGAATGTACCAGAAAAGGTCCTTAACAGGCACTAAAGACAAGTACACACACACACGCACGCACACGCACGCACACACACACACACACACACACACACACACACACACGCATAACTCGACAACATTAACTATAATATTTGGATGTGTGTTGAAATGTCATAGTTCTAAGCAAGCTTTATCCCCACTAGAGAAAAGAGATATGACGACAACATGGCGGCCATGTTGGAATGTGTGCGGATGTCCCACAGCAACGCCTGGAGCAAAGACCCGATGATGCAGCTGAAGATCACGGCTCTGCTCAGCCCGGAGCTGTGTGTAAGGATTAAATATTAAACATTTATTTTTCCTTTATTTTGTTTTTTCTTTTGGTTTTTGAGGCTTACCACCAACACACTGACAGCCTTGAATTCCTTCACGTATGAGGGGGAAAAAAAAGATAAGAACGCACGTTTTAGTGTTTGCGCTGTCAACAGCTGCTCTAAGTTGTTTCTGCCGACTCAACACTAATTTCCCCAGTCTAGCTGCCCTCCGTTTCCATCAGTCTGTCTCTCTGTCATGTTGATCTATTACTGAACGTCCTTCACCTCTTTCTACTGAGAATAAACTGTTTGTGTCAAAGGTCAAACTCACAACCCTGATTGCACAGCAGCCATACGACCTGAGCCTCCTTGTCCGAGCGATGGATGGAGAAGTAAGCCAGCAGTCCACTGAGTAATGTAGATTATGCAGTGTATTTTTCAAATTTTATTCACAGTATCATTTGCATTTTAAATAATTTATACTGTTTTTCAGATGGTAACGTTTCCTGGATTGGAGGAAAAAGAGGCGGCTCATTTCTTGTGTGGTCTGCAAAGACTGAACAAAGTAGCAGAGGTAACCCTTCCCACACTTATCTATTTGTAATGGTTGTATTTTCACAATGCAGTTGCAGTCAGAAGTAGTTTTATGGGCAATCTGGCACACACGTATTGTTGTCATTGCTGTACTGTAATATATTTGTTTTCCTGTCAGTCGTTGTGACAACAGTGACTTATTTTAGGATTCACCCACATCCATATTCCTACTGTTCACAGTAATAAAAAATGTATTTAAATGGTATTCCATTTAAAAAAAATGTTTATCTTTATCTTTTGTGATGTTGCTGTAATAATAAAAGTTACATTGTTAAATGTTGATTATTTTTTTAGGCGAGTGTTAACAAAGTCAGAGTGCTGGTTGATGCAGAGTACACCTACATGAACCCGGCTCTCACTCTGGTCACCATGGCGCTGATGAAGAAGTTTAACAAAGATGGCGCCTGGATCTGGAACACCTATCAGTGTTATCTAAAGGCAGCTGTCAAAATCGACAGTTCAATAACTTCTACAAACATCTGAGCATTTCCACTGTTTCCATTCACTGATGGTATGTGACAAGCGTCTCATCTGTCAACCAGGAGTCCAGGTCTCTGCTGTTGGAGGCTCTCAATCTGTCGCAGGCTGAAGGTTTCTGCTTGGGAGTCAAACTGGTACGAGGTGCATACATGGACAAAGAGCGAAAGCTGGCAGAGAAGGAGTGCCAGGTGGATCCCATTCACCCGAGCTGGGAAGAGACCAACAAGAGGTTGGATGCACAGCAAATAACAAAGTTAAATCTAAACCTGCACTTAAATTATGATCGCCATCTCAGTTTCAAAATGTCAACCCAAAAGTACAGCCTGGAAGCAACATTTGAGCCACGCATTAATGACCTGCAGAACATTTGACCAACAGAATGAACCAAACTGGCTTTATTGCACAAAATAATGAGTTCAGATGACTGAATCCAAATCTATATTTTCATAAGTTTTTAATAACACAGTGGATATTTCATTAGAATCTAACTCTAAATTATTCAGGGAAAATTCATAAAAAGACCAAAATATTTAAAATAAAATAGGAAGCTAACTTACTTAACCCGAGGTGCTATTGAGCTAAAATGAGGACATAATGTTTGTTTAAATGAAATAAAAATTGAAACTTAAAAATAATTTTCAAACCAAAACAAAAGGTTTTAAACTGAGAAAGGAAACTGAAAAAGATTTGAAAACTTTTCAGATTCAAGTTTTTGTTGGTTCAGATTTTTTTTTCAGTTTTATGCCTTTTATTGGTTCAAAGGTTTTTTATTTTATTTTATTTTTTACAAATTTTATATCCTCAATTTAACTCCATAGAATCTTTATAACCCAAAGAGCCGTTCTTGTCAAAATCTCCTCATTAAAACTTGTCTTACTGTTTGTCTTAATGCGTATTACGGCTGTATTTAGTGCATAAGCGATCAATGTATGCAGTTGTAATTATTTTCATAGGGGTTCTCAAGCATTTGCGGATTTTAACTATTCGTGGTCGGCTGTGCACCGAATGCTGATCTGAGATAATACCGGACGTCCATTGTGAAAGTGTTCAGTCACTGCGAAATCTAAAACTTGTCTCATCTGAACTTGCTATGACAAAAAAGTGATCTATGTATTCATTTAATTTTCATTTAGAAGTCAAAATCTTCATTAATTCAGACGTTTTCACAGCAGAGTGAGAATTAAACATTAAACAAATTTAACATTCTACGACTTCTTGTGGCAACAGTTATAACGGCTGCCTGGATGTGATGCTGGAAGCCATAGCACAGAAACCGGACCGCTACAGGATCATCGTGGCCACTCACAACGAGGAGTCTGTGAGACGAGCTGCTAAAAGGTAAGGACATAAAAAATACTTCATAGGGTTATTTTAAAGGAAACTTAATTAAGGATTTAAGGAAAAGGTTTGAAGGAGAGAAGTCACTCTTCTGTTTAGAAAACTAAATATATTAACTGTGGGAAGCTTACCGAGTTTTAAACAAGCAGAAACACATAAAAGCTTTAAAGGGCATTGTTTGACGTGGAGTTAAATAATGAGCTTTAAAGGAATAAATCGATATTTAAGCTCAATCGAACATCGTGATGAAGGCTAGATATATTAAAGGGGATCTAATATGCAAATTTCACATTTTGCACGTTTTTGTACTTTCTTTTAAGTCTCAACTACTTCTAAAACCAGCCCAACCACTTAAAAAACACACTAAACAGACGTGTTTGGTGTGTGTCACATTCGCTGCTTCAAAAAGTGACAATCGACTAGCATTGTGCTATCACCTAGCAACCCAAGCTGAGGTCCAGCATGTTCGGTCAGCTGGTTTTACTGCTGTATGCACTGTGCAATGGCTTCTAGAAAAGACAAGTGTTTTGTTGTTGTCTTACCATCCAGAAACCACTTCCTGTAGTCTTGTTTATTGTACAGGATGCTCCGGTTCTGCTTTTCAAAGATGCATAGTTGTATATTTACGGATCTGTCTGCAGCCATTTTTATGTGAGAGTGTAAAGTGTTGATTTGGGGGGTGAATCCAGCAGCAGCTCATTCTGAAAGGAGCTCAAAAGAGGCAGAACTGAGCAGACTAAAATCTAATCTAATAATTCTGTGGAAAAACATAACGAACATGTTCTCTATAGACCATAGACCTGCCCTAACCTGTTCAAGGAAGCATAATACTTAAGATCTTTAAACATTCATAGGTTCAAATATGCTGGAATAACTCCCAGGTTGTAGCGGAGTATCCTGATCTTTTCTCATGACTGTAAAGGACAGGAATATTTAAAGTTTGAGTGTTTAAAATGAACATTTGTACTTTAGGATGGAGGAGTGGGGGATAGAAAAAGATGGAGGCTCGGTGTGTTTCGGCCAGCTACTGGGGATGTGTGATCACGTCTCCCTGACACTGGGTGAGATTAACTCGTATTTCCTTCATGTTGTACAGAAGAGCATCACTAACGTTGACTAATGTTTTTTCTTTTGGCCAGCAAAGGAAGGTTATCCTGTCTACAAGTCGGTTCCATACGGCTCAGTGGACGACACTCTCCCCTACCTGGTGCGCCGGGCCCAGGAGAACCGGACCGTGCTGCAGGGCATTCGCAAAGAAAGAGACCTGCTGAGGCAGGAGCTCAGACACAGAATGAGGAGGAGCATGAGGGGTGGCAGCTAATGACGAATAACCAACACAGACTGAAAACAAATCAGGAAATTGGTGTAAACGCTGCTGCTACTGAGCCATTCAAACAAGAAAAACTTGTCTATTAAGAACCTTCCAGCTTATTTCCATTAATGTACATGTTTGTGCTTTGCTTAGTGTAGTTGTTTTTATTATTAAAATGTATTTTATTGCTCCCATCACTTTCAAACTATTAACATACGTATAGGTAATATAAACTTCAGGTAGAATCTGAGGAAGTGAAACAAAATATCTTAGGAAAAAACCGTAAAACTTCAAAACTTCTACAAAGATGCTAACAGTTATTAGCATTTAGTCTAACGGCAATCAGGCACATTCATAGATATGAATGCCTGGATTGCCATTGAGTGTTGAATCCTAAGTTGACGTCGCCGCCATCTTGGATATGGGAGACATCGATGAAATGGCTTATTCTCCTGGATAAATTACTTGTGAATTTTATGTAATTCTAAATAAATCCCGTGTTTTTACACGTTACATCCCACAGCGTTCTGCACTCTCCACTTTTTGTCGTTATGTATGTGAACAATTTATTTCAATGGATGCTGATCTTTTATTCTTGGTCACAGTAAAAGCAGAAGTTACCGCAGGCACGTTGACGAATGTTAAGACAAAAGTTACAAAGCTAGCATATATGTTTACAGCTGAATGCATACAAAAATGAATGAATTTTGTTAGCCTAATAGCACAATTGTCCAAGTCCTATTTCTAGAAAACAGGACTTAGGCTTAGCTAAAAGGATTTAGCAATTATGCTAATGGACTCAAAAGTTAACCTCAAACTGTAAATTTGTACTTAAGCACCTGCTCTCAAACCGATACTCTGTGTATATCCATGTTTTAGCTGTAAGTTGGTTTGGTTCATCAAGAAAATGTACCCAGTTTTTTCTGTTTGCCTTTCTGAATAAACCAACTCAATACACAGTGTTTATTTATTTTTTTCCTTTATTACTGTTTTCCTAAGTAAATAATAGTTAACATGTTCTAATTGACCACGCTGCTTTGCTACAGAGGAGAAAATCTTCAGGGTTCGGTACTGAACGGTGGTATTGTTGAGATATTTCATAGATTTAATGAAGCAAGTTTCAGCAGATTCAGGATAAACTGAAACCATTTTTCCGTTGGTGGTTGTTGGTGGTGTGGAATGAAAATAACTCCAGGTAGAAAAAGTGACAAATAAATCCCAGCACAATTTCTAAGTTCAGTAGTTGCTCTGGTTTTGATTCCTGTAGCCTCCTCGCTGGTAGCCGCCCTGCTTCTGCTGGTAGCCGCCTTTCTGATCTGTTAAAAGGTCAACATTTAAAAATTACAATCAGCATTTAAAGAGAAAACCAGCTGCATTATTCAAAATGTATGCAGGGAGGAGCAGGCAACATAACATACCTCTCTGGTATGGCTGCTTCTGCTGATATCCGCCTTTCTGATCTGAAAATCCAAAGCAAAGCAAAACTATTTTTTTCTGAAGGCATTTACAGATGATATCTGTATAGAAATCAGACTGGTATGTTTCATTAAAATATTTATTATAAATTAAAATCTAAAGTTAAAAGAAACCTAAAACAGGAAACCAACTTAAATAAAAACTCCTTTGAAGTTAACTTCCATCTGGGAGTTCAAACATCACCTGGTTTTTCCAGATCTTTCTCAGTCTAAGACAATTCTTCCATATCAGATCAGAATTTGTCCCATTTTATTAAAAATAACAGGATTAAATCCACGTTTCCCATCCTGCTCACCCCTGTTGAAGTATCCTCCGTAGACGCCCTGCTTCAGGTCGAAGATTCGCTCGTTGTTCTCCACCAGGCTGCCCAGTTTCTCCGCCAGCTGCAGAGCCATGTTCTGCAGGGAGGTGGGCTCTGTGCGGTGCATCACCACCGTCTGCGTGGGCTGGTCCAGCGACGCCTGTGGAGGTCGGTGCAAAAAGCTCTTAACGCCTTTAACAATTAACTAACAGTTGGAATTCATTGGTTCAATACTAAGATTTTTTTTTATGCCAATAGGAAGACTAAAACGAACCATCAGTTCCTCATTGATGATCATTTTGCTGATAATACTGTGAACGGTTGGGATCTCCAGTTCAAACATCTCTGACAGAGTCTCCATGCTGCAGATCACAGACAGAAACAAAAATAAGCATTTTTTATTTTTGCAGATCTGAATGTCTTCTAATATATTCCAGATGTCAGTTTGCAGATTTTATGGAGCAAATTAATCAGATTGCTTCCACAGACTAAACACAGAATTGTCCTTTTCTTCTCCATTTTTCTGAGCTCCTATGAAAAAAATTAATAAAAATCCCAGATATTTTTCATATCAAATCCAACTTTAAGCAATTTTTTCTTGCTTTCCTTTCTAGAAGAAAAAAAATAGTAAAACTGACAAAATATTTTTGGATTTCAGGATACAATAATTTTCGTTTAATTACGAGAATATAGTCACAAAACGGCGGCTCTCGGCGCGCTGACATCACTCTGAGCCAAAACAAACCCCAAAGAGTGCATTGTTGGGAAAAAAATATCCAGATTTTCCAAAAATGTAACCATCAAAAACAAAATATTCGATAAATCAATACAGTTGGTTAATCTGTACACGTTGCGTTTACCTGATGGAGTCGTACACACTGCTGTAGGTGAACAGGTACGTCCTCAGGGATTCCTCCTGGATCTTCCTGTAAAGGGTTTTAACAACATTAGGTGGAAAATTGGAGCCGTCATTCCATTAAAAGCATTTAATCAGATTAATCACACTACGATTTATCAATATGTCCGACGTTGTAAGCTTGAAATATAAATATGCACAGAGTTGTGGTTCTTGCAGGAGCAGGGCCCTTGGCAAGCCCTTCCTCCTGCTGCTCTTCAACCAATTAAAGTGCAAGAAATTATCTGATTTGTTTTTGAAGCAGAAGGCAGGTGATGTCATCAACAGAAACAAAGGGAAACTTATCCGGCTACACATTCATACAAATGGCAGCAAACTTGTAGTTGGGACAACTGATAGATAAGATACAATTTATTTTAAAGATCCTGGTTGTGCCGCCCCTTTCTGATGTCACCCTGGGCATCTGCCCATATCAAAAACCACCACTATGTGCATGTTTTCAGAAGATGTTTTACTGTGTGGAACCAGGGATCAGGAGGGCGGAGTTACCTGACGAGCATCTCTCTGACTCGCTGCGTCTCAGGAAACAGGTCCCACACTTTACTGTTCATCTTCTCATTGATGATGAACGAGTGGCAGGTGCGCCAGTCGCCCATCTTCATGGCCTTGCTGGCTGCCACCACGTGTTCCCTCATGCTCTCCGGAGGTCCTGGGGGTCAGAAAGGTTAAAGTTCATCGTCTCTGCTTCCACAGTGAGGTGAATCCCTGACGGAGGGAGTTCGGAGGATTGCTTCGTACCCAGCAGCGGCTGCCTCTCTCCCACTCGGAGCTGGTGGTGGAACTGCTTGCTGATCATCCTGCGCCGGGCGTCGAACTCGTGGGCCGCCATGTAGGGGATTTCCAGCAACATGGCCGACACCAGGTAGACACACTCCAGCAGCTCCAGGTTGATGTGCATGTGGAAAGGAACCTGCAACCAAAAGGTGCCATCTTGGAGTCACATCATTGCAAAAAACACAAATATCACCAAGAAGGTTTCTAGTGCAAATATCTTAGTGCACTTAAAATAAGACAAAACTAACTTAGAAGTAACTTTTCAGCAAATTATAGGAGCTTGTTTTACATCAATAATTCCTTAATATTCATGAAAAAAGTACTAGTTCCAATGGCAGATTATTTCACTTGTAACATGGAAAAATATATTGTTTTAAGTGAAATAATCTACCAGAACAGTAACAAATTGAAGAAAGCTAATAAAAAGAAATGACCTTTTGTGAAGCACTGACTGCGTTTCTGTAGGGAAATCTGTTTGGATGTGTCGTCACAGCCAGAAGTGACTGGATTCTTTCATGAGTTCATAATTATAATTTTAAGACATTGTTTACATCCAGATTTACTGCATCTGTCTTTTTCTGGTGCAAAATAATGACCCAAATCTCACATTAGAGACATTCGACACGACTGTTCAGACTGCAGACGCTTTGTTGCACATGTATCCGATTTAGTGCCACCGATCTGATGTTTTGGTCGTTTAGATTGCCATTAAAAAAAAAGGTATTTTGTTTACATTTGTCTGCTGTGTGAAAGTAGCCAAAGGTTCTTTTCACACCTGATAGTCCGGTAGACTCGGTTAGATTGAGGACCAAAATTGCAACATTTGTTACATTTTCAGCTGCTGAAATTCCTCGTCTCTTACCTGTCTTCTCTTCTCGATCTTCTCCTGCTCAGCGTTCCTCTCCTGCATGTTCCTCATCAGCAGCCCTTGCCCCAGCAGCTCCTTGGCTCGGCCTGATGACTGGATGTCCAGCAGAGCATTGTGGGCGTCTTTAATCATCCCCTGTCTGAAGGCGCAGATGCCCAGCTGGACCATGGTTCTGTTGTACAGGATCTTCAGGAAGAAAAACGGAACAAAAAGCCGATTATTCCCGTTCTCAGGCTGAGTTTCCGGTGGCCTTGAGGGGACCGACCTGCACGGGGGGGTCGGCGTGCTGGATGTTGTCCTGCAGGTGGCTCATGAGCATCAGGTCGCGGGCCTGGTACCAGCGCGAGTGCAGGGCGTGGTGGTAGATGTGGCACAGGATGGCGCAGGTCCGGATGCGGTCGGTGCGGTCCTTGGCGTAGATGAACTTGCAGAGGCGGTCCATGATGATGGCGCTGTCCTCGCCTTCGCTCTCCTCCTGGTCCTGCTCCGACTAAACACATAATTCAGAAAAGCAAAAAGTTATTCTGCTCTGAGGGAGCCGCAGCTCTTCCCACGATATGCAGTAAATTGTCCCAGAACTTAATAAACTATGTTATTACTGTTTTGAGCCCATTTTCAAATAATATAATGGTAATGGCACAATAATGCAAGTACTAGGCCTGTTGCAATACACAATAAATCACAGGATAAATGAAAAACTCAATAATTTAAATTTGAATGGTTTCTTGTTTTTCTCTTTCTACCAAAAACTGGATGAAAAAAGTCTTCAGTCTGGTGCTTCTCGCTCAACCAGACGTCTTTGAAGAACTTCACAGTTTAGTTTATTTGTTGTTTAGTTTATTTAATTTGGATATTTAAAGTTTTCCAGTTCAGTGTTAAATGTTCATTAGAATTTAAATGTAACTCTGAGAATGTGCTCTCGCACTGTTATACCACTACCATTATTGAAAACAGTTTAAAAACAACAATATTATCATTTAACTGGAAAAAGTAAAAGATGCACTAAAACAGGTAAACATAATTCATTACTTGAGAAATGAAAGTGTCTTAAAAACAACAATATCATAATTTATTGTAATTTCTGGGACATTTTATTGTTAAGCAAATGAAATATCACGAGTGCACATTCTAAGAGATCAACACACTTTAATTTCTAACAAACATTTACAATGGAACTGGAAGAGATTTTAAATATTGTGACTTTCCTAAAATAATGCCCAGTTTTTGGTTTTTAAATAAATAACTAACTTTGGAACTTAATTATGTTTGAAAGGTAACAATATCCCAAATAAATAAAACAACAAATAAAATTGATACTGAAGTCTGTAAACACAATTGTAATTTAAAAAGAGGCAAAATAGAAGAAAAGAAATTAACGCAAATAGAAATGGTCAGGCTTTTTAAATTTATCCTGCGATTAATAGATTTATTGCTTATTGGGGCAGCCCAGTTCTTCCCTCCACACATGACCTTGCCTCACCTTGGTTTCTCCCTGCAGGCCGAGGCTGCGGCGGTGGGCTTTGTAGTCGAACTTGTAGTAGGTGTGCATGATTCTCCGCAGGTAGACGCGGCAGATCTCCTCTGTGGATCCTTTGTTCTCCAAGTAGGAGAGCAGCCGATCGATGATGCCGCAAACCCGACCTTCATCTTTCAGGTTGTCCACGTACTCTGCACAAGCAGACGGAAAGAGAGAAACAGAAACGTGAATTTATGAAGGAAAACGTTTGTTTTTACAGACACAGCAGCAACAATAGTGGCGTTTTGTACCTTGTGAATGAGGGTCGGTGTTCTGCATGATCTTGGTGAACTCTTCGTCCATCCTCTCCACCAGCGTCAGGACACACCCGCGCACCCTGAAAGGCTGAAGGACACACACACACACACACACACACACACACACACACACACACACACACACACACACACAGAGCGGTTCATGGATTCGTCACATTGCAAACTAAAGAACTAATTAAAGAAATTTAAGGTCTCACCAATGACAGGAAGGAGGAAACAACAAAAAACTGTATTTCCATTACAAAAGTGAGCTAATCTGTGTTTATAATCCATCTAAGGTAACAAAAAAAATTCTCAATTGTTGTATTTTCATTAAATATTTAATTATTGAACAACAACAGACTCTGGTATTCTCTTCCAACCTTTGGGCGTAACTATGGAGTGCAGTAAGGCTAATAGACTCAAACACAAAAACGAAGGACATTATAATTTTAGCACGTTTTACAATGGATGACATAGTTCCAGTTATAGTTTTCCCCCATTAATTACAGTTTTAATTATTTCCATTAGCAAAAATGTTTTCTCAATTTGTTATTTTGTTTATTTTAGTTAACTATAATAACCTGTTTTCTACTGACTTTAATATCCGGGTGTAGATCACACGACTCATAACACAAAAACTTGTCCTTTAAAACCGTTAAAACCTTAAATAAAGAGTTCAGGTCACCTGATCGGAGATGATCAGATTCTCGCTGTCCTCTGCGATGTTTTCCCCGATGAAGATGTCGTTGTGTTCAAACAGGATGTCCAGCAGCTCGTCGATGCAATCCAGGCATTTCTTCCACATGTCGGCCTGAAGAGCAACATGACCACAAAACAAAAACATCCTGAACCTCAAACTCACCGGAACGCTGGAAGAATCTGATCCATTTCGCCTCACAGATCATTTTGAAATGTTTCGGTGACGTCAGATCGTTTAGAAAGCAGAGGCTCACCTTCATGAAGGCTGCCAGGTTGGGGTTGTAATCGTACAGAGAGGCGATGATGTTGAACTTGATCTTGACCAGGATGCCTTGGCCCAGATTATTCTCAGCAGCGATGACTGCCAGAGCGTGGAGCAGCTCGATCTGAGCAGCCCTGTCCGAGGAAAGAACGGCTCATCGTCATCGCTTTAAACAGACCGACGTTAATCTGAGCTGCTCGTCTGTTCAGCGGTTAGACGACATCGTAAATCTACTGGAACTCCAGTTAGTAGAAAATACAAACTGTGAAGGAGCTCAATCAGGTTTTTACAAGATGGAAACTAAAGAAACTCTTGGTTTGTCACAGCTGTTTCCTCCTACCTGTCTGTTCCCTTTTTGCCTCTTGCTTGCAGGATCTCATTGAGTTTCTTCACCACCACAGGAACGTTGATCTCTGTGCCTTTGGCAAACATCTTTGGTTTCTCCTGGTGGACAGAAAACACCAGAACGACGTTAGCGTTAGAGCTCAGTTATATTTGCTTTGTTTTAGAGACACGTCTCTTAAATGTGATCCATTATGCTTATGTTAGGATTAGTCTACGTTCATCACATTCTTTTTCACAAAATCAATCTAAGGTAATTAGATTTCAGTCTGGTCGGTACTGCCCGTTTGAGCTCCTGTCACTTTAAATCCAGTCAAGCTGCTGCTGGCCACGCCCCAACTCAACGTTTACTCTCACACTTGAAAATGACTGCAAGCAGATGTGCAATTATACAACCGTGCATCTTTGAAAAGCAGAAGTGGAGCCTCCTGCACAACCAGCAAGAATGCAGCAAGTGGTTTCTGGATGGTAAGACAACAACATAACTCTGGTTGTTCAGCATAAAATCAGCTGACCAAACATGCTGGAGCTCAGCTTGGGTTGCTAAGTAACGAGTTATGCTCAGGTGTGGTTGCTAGGTAACGGCATAGTGCCTGCTGATTTGTTATGTAACATTACGTAGGTTTTTCAAATGGCTCATTTTCCAGACACCAAAAACACATTAACTTACTGCCTAAAAATGTGCAGGATGTGCGTTTTGATTTTTTAAACCAAAATGGACGGATGAAAACGTGCAAAATGTGAACTTCTACCTTAACCAGAGGGACGCCTCCTTTAACCTTCTCCCAGCCTTCTTCATCTCCTTCGCCCTCCTGCAGATCCCCACCTCGCTCTTTCTTCTGCTTCTTCTTCTTCTCGCCCTTCTTGATGCTGGTTTTGTCGGCCACCCTGAGGACGGTAAACGTTCCCGTTAGCGACCCGTTTGGCTGCAGAGCGATTTGGGCCGACCGTCGGACTCCAGACTTACTTCTTGAGGAAAACAGTGGCCAGAGATTTGCTCTTCCCTTCCTCGTCATCCGAGCTCTCGCTGCCGCTCTCCTCGGTGTCGCCACCCCAGTCTTCATCATCGTCGTCTTCATCACTAGAAGTCGACTCGTCCTGTTGGAAGGAAAACTGACTTTCACATTTGCAATTTGTTTGTAGACTTTTCTCAAAGGAAATTCAAGAACTTTTCAAACATTTTTAAAGTAAGTTTCAAACTTTCCTACTTCGGAAAAAAACCCTAAAACTATTTCAATGCACTCTAATATGATGTCATTTATTACAGCTCCTAATGTGATAGTATTCTATGTTGTAGGTAAACTGAAATAGAACAACATTTTATGTTTTGAAATGCATCTCACACTTCACTGGTTTGAGAACAAAACATTAATTTAACAATAAATTGCCTAATTTTAATAACATTTGTTAACATAAAATATTATCTAACCTTTATTTCAACTGATAAATAAGTCAGTTGAAATAATAATACATACTAATTACATTTAAATAATCCGAACAAATCATGTTAAGGTAAATGACATTAAAACATTTTATAAAGAAAGTTACAAACAATCTCTAAAAAACGTTCTTGGTAACTTTTCTGGAATCAAGCAAACAGAAATCATTTTAGTAATTCTAACTGACCTAAAACAAGAAAAGTTTAGTCTGATTTAACTTCAGTCAGAAAAAACGTGTCTGTGTTTTCTTATTAGGTACATGTAAATATCTGGTTTCAACTGTAAATTACATTTTCCAAATTTAGGCTTTTAATCAAACCTTAGATTGACTTTATTGCCAAACTGTGCAGTTTGAGTATCAAGAACTTTCAAGGACTTTACACAGAAATCAACCTTGAAAACGCCAGATTAAAATCCAAACATTTTCAAGGATGTGAAGCGGTCAAACGGCTCGATGCCTCTCACCCCAGAGCCCTTGGCAGACTTGAGGAATTTGCTCGCCTCTGAGGGGCCTTCAGGTTTTTTCTTCAGGAAGGATTTTGCCGACACTTCCTCCCCCACATCATCGTCGTCGTCGTCGCTCTCAGACGAGGAGCCTGGGGAAATAAAAAATAGAGTTTTTGAGAATATCTTAACACTTCTAATTAGGCCTGACATGATGACAAATTTTGCTGGATGCAGAAATTGTTGTGATAAATGATATATTTTTGTTTTGAGACCAGTTTCTAGTAATATAATGGTATAATAATGCAAGAACACATTCTCAAAGATCACAATCTTAAATTCAAGTGAATGTTGACACTGGAACTGGAAGACATTTTAAATATCCAACATAAATAAAGAAAATAACAAATAAAATGAATGATGAAGTCTATGTAAACTAAACTGTCCTTCAATAAAAGGGCTGGTTGAGACCAAAGCACCAAACTGAAAACTTTTGCCATCCAGTTTTTGGTAGAAAAAGAAAAGAAAAATGATGAATTATTATTAAGCTCATTTTAATTAATTGATTTATTGTTTATTACGACAGGCCTGTCTGTAATCCTCAAAAGTGCAAATATTTTTCACTACGAATCTAAGTTACCAAGAACGTTGTTTCTTGAGAACGTGACAGAACCATTACGAACAGAAACGTTTACCAGAATCCTCCTGCTCCTTCTCCTCCTCCTCATCTGCAGACTCTTGTGGGTTCTAAAAAGTGAAAAAAATAGTTTTGTTCCTGTTCAGTTGTTTCTGTTTTTTACACCAACCATTGTTGTTTTTATTTCCACCTTACCTCCTTGTAAGCAGCAATTTCAGTTTCAAAGTCTCGGTTGTATTTGCGGATCTTCTGGCGCAGGGTGCTCAGGGCCTTCGCGTTGTTCTTGTTCATCTTCTTCTTGCCCTCTTTGTCCTCCCAGAGCTTCAAGGAAGAGAACAAACGTTTAATAAAAGGAACGTCTAGCTGTTGTTTGGTATTAATGGAGGCAGCCGACCTGGTTGAGGTAGTCCTCCAGGTCGGCCAGCAGGCGGATGTAGAACTGAGGAACTCCTTCTTTGTCCACTATGTTCTTGCTTTTCAGGAAGGCCCGACACAGCTGCTCGAACTCCTCCAGACACTTGGACATGTCACGGATCTTCATGGCGTTGCGGATCGTCTTTATGAAGTTCGTCAACTCTTCAAACCTGACATTTAAATGGAAATTATTTTTTAATGATGAGCTTGGTGGATGATTTCTGCCATTTTGAGGCTGTTTAAAAGCACACCCACCTTTTGTCTTTGGCGCTACGCACCACTCTTTTAGTATCCTCCTCATCGTCACTAAGAAGCAGTGACCTGTAAAAGAAGCATTATTGTGTGAGACCTCAGCAGACGGATTTGATGCGATGACAAACTGGAAAGAGACACTGACTGCTTGAAGGTCGTCCCGGGCGCTTTAGGGGTGATCTCATCGGCGGATGACGACTCCTCCGACTCGCTGTCAGACCCGGTGGCGAAGAAACGAGACATCGCTGAAGGGAGCTGTCAATCTGAAACGATACGCATTACACATCAGAGAGGTCAGCTGTTGTACTGAACAGTCTAGATTTTTAATTATTTTATGTTGCCTAGACAACACAAAATTTATGTTTACATCTTGTAAACACATTTTGCTGGGCTATAAACTGTCCTAGAAGTTATTGTGATAAATGATAGTACT
>NW_015113416.1:257888-263536 GCF_001443285.1 Poecilia latipinna | reverse complement strand
TGGAAGTCCTCCACCTGCTGGCGGGACACATTGATCATCACCTCGCGCACCTTCAGCCCTGGGAGAAAAGAGAAGACAAAGGCAATCAGTTTTACAGATATGTATTGGTTAGAAGACACCTTACGTTAGACTCAATGGTCTATTAGTAGAACTGGGCTGATCATGTCATTAGGTTCTCATTGTACTTCTGAGAGTCTGAAATCATAAATTATATCACTGACTGGATGTCAAGTTTGGATACAAGAGGAGCTGGAAGAAAAATGTGACGGCAACTTCATCGCTTGGTTATAATCACATGTAGGGGCCAACTGTGAGCGGCTGCTCGACACTGACATTTTTAGCCAACCTATTCAAGCAACAACGTCCCTCTAGTCCCATTGTGGGCTCATTTCAGACAAAGTAACTTGGCACAGCAGTCCGCTGTGGGCTCTCCTACGAGTGTGAATAGTGGAGCTCAAGGGCCCCAGCTGGGGCTCAGTGGGACCGTCTTAAAGTGAAACAGCAACACAGAAGCAATTCATATTGCTGGGAGCAAAAAATAGAACACATTTGCACTGTAATTATATCACTTTTTCTCAATTGAGGCATGAATGGCAAGGAAGAAATTTTTAATGTTAAATGGTTTGTTGGATTATACCTCTGCCAACATCATCGACCATTACCCACAACTCAACGGTTCTTTACAACGTCTCCTGAAAAGATCATGAGGAAACTTTTTAAAATCTTCACAAAAAGTAGCTACGAGAGATAAAGGAAGGAATTGGTGTTATGGAATCTGAAGAGCTTATCAACCTTTAAACATCAAGAAAACCAAAGGTGGGACCCAATCTGGAAGAATAACAGCGAGGTATTGTCAGGCATGAAGAAGACAAAGAAAGAAAGTACAAAGAGAAGTGCTCAGTCCAAGTAAGTGGAGATGACCTCAACCTGGGAGAGTGGAGGTTGAGGGTCAGCAGAGGGGCTGTCTCAGGTTAAGGGTCACACATTGGTCCTGGGAATGTCCCTTGCTGGACACTATAAGTACACGCTTAAACCCAACTTTCATTGTGTCACCTGAGAGGAGAGAAAGCTGGCAGGACCTTTTGAAAAAACAATAATTTATCACTGAATACATTTTTTCCTGTGATGCAATAACACTCAAAGTTTTTAATGATACACCAAAAGATTTTTAATTCACATGGAGTATTAGAAACAGCAATGCTTTAACTGTGACAACAGCATTACTGACATTAGAGCGTCGATATCGCCTGAGTCCTTTGCTTTGGCTTACATATGTTCACATGGTAAAGGCCACTTTAGAATGGGCTGAATTTAAATTAGGGTCTCTTAACAAACCCTTAATCAATAGTTTGATGCATTTCGAGTCTTGAGTCAACGATCAATGGATTGTAGAGGATTATTTATGCATAAGTTCTAAGGAAAGGCTGACACACTTCCTAAATCAGTGCATCCCCCACCTCCTCGCTGCTTTGCTCCAAGAGAAGACTAAAGAAATTGGCAGAAACGCAGACCCCCAGAGGACTGTTCTGTATGTTCTAAGCACTAACAAGAGGAACGCTAAATCAGCTGTAACAGAATTAGCATTAATAAGCTAGCCTACACTAAAAGGCAAATATAGGGGTACAGAGCGTGACACCAAAACAATCCACCACAATGTGCAACAAAAAATAAATAAATAAAAAATCCTCACAACACTATTATTGTACCTGAATGCATCAACAAAAACAGAGGCAGACTCTATTTGATAATCCTCTATAGCACAAGCTGCGAGCACCCCTGTTTGAAATGTTCGTCACCCTGTCATACAGCTCCAGATGGGCAAACACTCACCATATTTAATCTGAGTCACTGGCTTAGAGCCTGTCGCGTGTGATTTCTTTGAGCCGACTGCAGCCTGCAGGCCCTATGCCCACAGCTGAATTAAACACAAGTGTTATGCAATGTGCTGGGGACTGAAAGACTAACAGCCACCCTTGTTGGTCCTCCTGTCCACATGCATGCTCTCTTAATCGAAAATGATACTTTAATCTGCCTCCCTGCCTCCTTTAAAGGGATATGCATTTTTGTGAAATTATTGTAACAGTTTTACGTACATACAGTGGACAGATGTATCACATTAAGTTTGCAGAACAAGTAAAGAAATCCTCAACAGAGCATCCATTTCAAATGCTTTTAGCTGTTTAAAGCCATTTAACCATAATATGTTCATGAGACAAAATACTCTGTAAGCAGTCATCAAATACTTACCTTTTTGAGAGGCTTACTGTTTTTCGTACCTGCGGCAGGTTTAGATTTAAAGTTATTTCCATTGCACCAATAATGTTTTTCTAAAGGAAAATTAATAAATCATCTTCCAAAACATAGTAATATAGCATTCAACGGCTATGTGAGTTTCAGCTCCTCAGAGGAAGAACCACCATGTCGTATCTATCTTGAAGCTTCGGTGAGTAAACCATCACTTTTATAAGCATGATGGTACACACTTATAGCATCACGTGTAAGCGTGTACCATCTATGAACTATGTAATTCTTTTAAATCCATGGATCCATGTAATGGAAAACCAGCAGCTTTTCCATTACAAATCTGCACAAATCTTTGTCAATATTACGCTAATGTCGAAAACACACAATTTCGCAAATGCAGTGTTTAAGTTAAATAAACACAATTAACATCACATGCGAAGAAGTTAATTCACACAATAATCTATTAAAACAATCTGTTGCGCCATGATCTTTCAACTACTTCCTGTTGTAGGCAGAGTATTGCAAAGATCAGGTGCTTCTAAAAGAGACAGAGGCCGATTTCAATGAGTCAAACTGCAAAGTCAAATTTCTTCTAAGTTATCTGAACTTTCTACAGTTCCACCAGTCACACGTCCATACACTGAACAGCTAGACAACTTGGGCTTTAGGATCTTGCTCAAGGACACTGACAGGTTTTGTGTAACATTGGAGTTGAACCAATCACCTGTCCGATGGCTGAATGACAGCTGGTCAGCTGCCTCAGATAGCACTCTATCCCCCAATTATGAACAGTTCCTCATTCAGTTGCAATAACACCCTAAAACTAGGTTGCTTTTTAACATTTCAGGGTTTTCTTTACATTTCTTCATTCCCTCTGTAATATGACAGTGTTCTGCTACAGGTACTGAAAGCTTCACAGAACCTTGCTTCAAAGAATCAAAACTCTCCCCTGAAGTCAAACAGATCCCAACTGTTGTGATCAGTGAAAGGCAAGACAATTGTACTGTGCCAATGTCAATCCATGCGTAGCGGGGGATTGAGATGAAACTAGAAGGACAGTCTGCACTGCACCGCTTATAACAGACAACAGGAAAAGAGATGCCTCCTGATACGCTGTCATACCGACCACGGCTGACTGGTTGTACAATACTGAGACAAATTAGGTGATATGTCTGAATACGGCAAAAGCCACATATTTGGCAACCGGGGTTCATAGAAATCAGGACTGACAGGGCTGGAGGGAACTTTTCAGAGGAGTAATACACAAAGTAGCAGCTCTATGGTTGGTGCTTCCCAGTCGTGGGCCCCATGTGGAGAGCGAGACGCTAGCATAATTCATAATTTCTCAAGCAGAGGCACAGAGCCGGCAAGTGACAGCCTACTTGTGGGAAGAGAGACAGGGGAGAAAATATTGACTAATGACTTTCCATGGTGCCCCCAAAATGGATTTGAGCCTGCTTTATGTTAAAGACAAGAGAGAACGAAGCAGGAAGACCGAGCAGACAGAGGGCGGCAAGTGATAAGCCGGCATCCGTTTTCCGAGACGTCGGGTTTGCTGGAATGCAAAGAGACGTCAACATGTGGTTTTGCTGGAGAGATGGAGAAGGAGACCCTTCCCCCTGACAGCCCCGCTTGTTTACAGGTAGAAATGTTGACGGAGCTCATTAGAGAGGAAACTACTCGATCTGTTCTCCTCCGATTCTATTCCAGCTCTTCACAGGTTCCCGAGGCTCTAACAGAGCCATCCAAAAAAGGCTGACTGATGCAGAAAAAGACAGCCATAAGCTAGACTTAGAATTAAGTTTGGGCTGGTCTGATTTCCGGTGAAGAGAAGTGTGTTGCAGCCGAAGTTCTTCCCGAGGTCAGCTTGTTATCCCAGATGATGAGAGCTCCATTAAAAAGCTGCACAGGGATTATTTCTGCTGAAAAGTTTGAGTAGAGCCAAGTCATCGTTCTTCATGTCCACACACTTCCTCTGGTTCCCTTGGTTTCACAGTCTAGTGAAGGTAAATGGGAACGGGAAGGTGAACCATAGATCAATATTAGTCTTTGCAGAAAATGACAGTTTCTGTTTGGTTCATACAGTCCCTTTCCAAAAAATGTGAATATCATGGAAAAGTTGTTTAATTTCCATAACTCCATTCAAAATGTTAAACGTTCAGGGCTCACAGTTTAAGTTATTTCAAGTATTTGTTTATTTATTGTTAAATAATTTGGGATTCCAGCTCAAAAAACCCATGAAAACAGGAATTCAAAACATTTGAACATTCTGAAGAAATTATGGGATTTAAACAGCTTTTCCATGATATTCAAAAAAAATGTTTCTTATAATATTGTTCTTATGATAAAGCATGTTGATTTTTGTGTGTTTTTTTTTTTTAATCTTTGTGTGAACCTACATATCTCGATGCTACTGTTACACCTGAATTTTCCGCTGTGGGACAATATAAACACCTCTCTTCTTAAAATAGGCTCTTCCAAGGCTTTCCTGGACCAGGTGTCAAGTATTTGCAGATTTTATGTAATTACAAATGGCTGTAATCTCAAACCTCCATGAATACCAGGGGTCCAATCGAAGCGGAGGGACTCGTTTTTGTTCCCATCCTGCGTGTCGCCTGTGACAGAACGAAGCCTTCACAGACGAAGAAAAAAAAAAAGGAAGCAGCGTGATTTCCTGACATTCACAACATTTTTTAGATTATTTCTCAGGAACCCCGTGGAGGCATCAATCTGTCTGTTTGCTGGAGTCACTGAGAGGAAAAAATGTATTTCCATTAGCCCTGCACCGTTAACCAGACAACCAAAGGATGGAAAACACATGCTCAAAATCAGTAAAACTGTGTTTATAGAGTATATACATCACACACACAAGGAAGGGTTGAAGAAAAAGAAGTACATGAAATATTTCTCTAACAAGAAAAAAACAAGAAACTGACTGTCAAAATAAACTCTAACTTCCTTCGACTAGACGACAATCACAGCAGACATCGACAGAGTCATGCATCAAACTCTTGAACTGAAGCAGTTTGCTGTGCGTGGAAAGCAACAGGCCAGTCATACTGAGCTTTCTTCCTATCTACAGGAAATATAATCGTTTGCTGTTGTTTTGAGGTTTGAGGCAAAAAAAAAAGAAAAAAGGAAAGCTTAATTTATTTATTTTATTGAATAAACTTTGTTCTTGCATGGGCTTGATTTTAAATGCATGTGTGAGACTCTTTCCTGAGCAGAGGATCTCTGCTCAGGATCTCTGCTCAGGAAATGAGATGTTTTGTTTTATTTGACAACTGGCATCTAAGGATCAAGTAGGAAGACCTGAGTTCTCCTGGTAGTCAACCTCTCTGGTTGACTCAAACCTGGTTGACTTTAGTGAAAGTTGTTAATACTTCCATGTTCACCCTGCATGT
>NW_015113416.1:232872-254530 GCF_001443285.1 Poecilia latipinna | reverse complement strand
CTGCATGTCCTCTCTCCCTCCCAGGTGGAGGTTGCTGTTGGTTTTCTAACCGAACTCTGGATCCAGACTGTTAAAAACCTCCGTTATAGTTCCACTCTGTGTATTAATGAGCACTAAGCCAAACTTGGTGTTGAACAATGAAAATTGGCATGTATGTGTTTTTAGTGTCGGCCTCAAGTATTCACTGATTTCAGCTGTTTGCAGGCAGCTGTGATCCCAAACCTCAGTGAACACCAGCAGTGCACTGCATCCACAAAATCAAACATTTTTATCTAAATTATTGGGTTTAACTTAACATTGCATTTTTTTCCCCTCTCGCTCCAATTTCTAGAAACTGTACATATCTACAGTAAACTGTTTTGGTGTTGCCATGATTGTAGCTAAATATTATATTTTAAAAAGGCTTACAAAAAAAAGAAGAAAAACTATCCATAACTTGAATACAGAATTCACACACACACACACACAAAAAAAAGAAAATCTCCATATTTATTGATTGCACAGAGTTTCCGTTCTTGACGACTCGTCCTGTCTCATTTCGGGATTCCTGACAGCTGATTTAAATATCTTCAGAGACTTGAGATGTTCTACTACCAGAAATAGCTTCCTCCATCTGCAGAGTCGACCCCGCTCTCTGCTCCCATGCTTTCATCCACCCGGCAGAGGGAGGAGAGGTGAGAGCAAGCATGGCTGACTCTGACACAAACCGGGGTTTTCTTTGTCAGGCCTCTGGGGTTAGTCAGATGCTTTGTTTAGGAGGAATAATTCCCAAACAGTCTGAAACGTCAAACATAAACCAACATCACTGAGGCTTTCAGAGTTATTTAGTGAATGAATTAAAAACCAAGGTGAATTGCAACAAGAAAATAAAGGCTACATTTTGAAAATATAACAGTGGTACAGTTGATAGAGATTAGGAACTGCTCAGTTATCCAGGTTCAACTCTTCAAATGTTTTCTCTCTTAATTTTCCTTCTACAACACAGAAGCTCAGATTCTTTGACGTGAAGTAGTTAGAAGAACAGTGAATTTGCCCTCAACTCAAATGCTTAGTTTTACCACCATAATGTCAGTACTTTGTGTGGCCACCATTATTTTCCAGGACTTCCTTAACTCTCTTGGACATGGAGTTCACCAGAGCTTCATGTGTTGCCATGGGATCCTCTCCCTCTTCTCCATGACAACGTCACAAAGCTGGTGGGGTTTGGAGACCGTGCCGTGAGCTCCTTCACTTTTTTGCTTGAGGATGTCCCAGAGAGGCTCAGTGGGGTTTAGGTCAGGGGTCCAGCACCTTTACCCCCAGTTTCTTTAGCAAGGCAGCGGTTGTCATGGAGATGTTTGGGATAACTACCATGTTGGAAAACTGACCCAGTTTCTGAGGGAAGGGGATCATGCTCTGACTTGGAATGTTGCAGTACACATGTGAATTGACGGTTCCTTCGATGACTCTCTTCCCAACAGCTGGCAGCGCCCACACAGCCACAACATGACATCCAAGTTCTTAAAAGTTCTAAAAATGTCCTCAAATGGTTTGTTTTCAATGACGGCGGACGTGTCTGAGAGATCAAGAGGTACTCTTGAATTTAAAATCGCCGTTAGAGATGCTGACAGAAAGGAATACAATAGAATTTGATTTAAAACAACACGGCTGGTCAAAGTGCTTTACACCAACTAAGCAAACTGGAGGGCAGACACGTTCTGCTGTCTGAATTACAGCCAAAAAAAACAAACAAAACAGACCTCTGTTGTATTTGACAGATGAAAGCAATAACATCAATGAGTAATTTAGTTTTATTTATTAAAATTAAACCTGCTGAAAGAATCCACTCTCCCAACACCCACATAAACCATCCAGTTTACAAAAAAAAATCTGACGACTATCCAGAGCAAAATAGATGTTCAAAGAAAAAACAAAACCTCCTCAGTGAAGAATGAGGCTTTGAGCCACCAAACTGTAATAAAATGGCATCAGCAGCTCACTAATTACTGACTGCATTGGACCTTTCCTCTTTTACAGTGTTTAGTTCTGGAAACCCATAAAGGGAACAACAAACCGCAAAACATTGAGTTTCTGTTCAATCGTTTCTTTGCAAAAAAGTAATTTAAGGTTCATGGAGGATGACTACATATTTTTTTTTATTATCATTATTTTTACTTCATTTTTAGAATAACTAAAACGACTGATGGTGCGGTACGTGGGATTTTCTTCTTTTACTTTACCTTATTTTAGCTGCACTCAGAACGTTTCTGAGATTGTCTGTTTTCTGCCAGAGAAAATCCCTGCTTTGGTTTGGGGTTAGCATTTGTTATGAGGAATATACACAGTAATTAAATACAGAAAGAAAAAATTGTTTTTATTAACTACACCAGCATGTGACTCACTCTTTATTCTAAAAAAAAGAAGGTTTTTAAGCTGTGAGTATACCTTAAGTGTCTTGTTTGTGCAGTTGCTTAAAATTAAAATGTGGAAAATATTTAAGGACAAGTGCTTAAAAGTTTTCACAAAGACATAAATCCCAGAATATGTGTGTTTGTGTGTTTTTCAGTGTGAGTTTCAGTGGGTGTGACGTGTGAGAGGGTCAAGTGTCATAATTTGCAAGAGAAAAGCATCATTACTGCCTGACTCTTGAATATTATAAAAGTTGTCTTTCATCATGTTAATTGCAAGCATGTTAAAACTATTTTTTTTAAGTATTTTGAAGGTAAGTCATGATGCTTTTAAAGCAAATGTTCAAACTAATTAGATGTAGGCTTCAATGTGACATGCTGAAGAACTGATATAATTACCACTGTCATTAAGGTCCAAAGCTAAAATTAGTTTAAAAATATTCTAATATCCAATTAGAAAAAAAAAGAGACCAAAACCTAATTACTGAAGCTTGTAGTTATCAAGGAGAGCGTTATGCAACTCTGGATCGTTTACCAATTACATTCATTTAAAAGCCATATCTTCCACTTTTACAAAGCATATGTTTAAAGACGGATTTATTCATCATTAAGTTACGCAAAGAATATTTTCCACACATGAAGGATCTTCTCCTTTACAAATGAACAAGACTGCTTTCAGATTTCCCCATCGTCTGATTTACAAAGCATATAATTCTGGCACAAAAAAGTCTGTATATATTAGTGCTGTCAATCGATTAAAAATTTGATTAATCACATTCTAGCGCTGTGATTAATCATGATTAATCAATATGCCTAACTTTGTAAGTACAAAATATAAATATGCACACAGCTGTGGTTCTTGCAGGAATCGTTGCCAGGGCAAGCCCCTCCTTCTGCTGCACTCCAACCAATCAAAATGCAAGAAATCATCTGGCTATCTGGTTGTTTTTCTGTAGCAGGAAGCAACTAAGCCAAACATGCACAACTACACAGGCAGTATCAAACTTGTTGAATTTATTTTCTAGTTCCAGGGCATCCCATCCCTTTCAGATGCCTCCCTGGGCAATTGCCCATATCAAAAACTGTCACAGTGTGCACATTTTCAAAAAATATTCAAGAAAATGTTTTATCGTCTCAAACCAAAAATGTGTGAAGATTCTCAGTTTTCCAGGTTTTTATATCCAGGGAGGCTTAAGGAAGTGATTTTGTTATAAATGTTAATTTAGAAATGTTCATCTCCATTCATTTCCTATGGAACTTGTGCAATGAGGCGACAGTTGCTTGTCCTTCTCCGGTCATGCATGTGAAACTTTTAGTTCCGATTAGATTTTGGTCTTTGACTGGCTGTGCTTTGACTGAGCCATTCTAACACATTGCCAGGTAGCTCTGTCTGGATGTTTAAAGTCACCAGAGTCCAGTTTTGGTCAAGTGTTGCATTGTATTTGGCTTCATCCATCTGCCATTCACCTTTGACCTCCTTCCCCATACATGTTAATAAAAAGCAACCCACTAATGCATCCATTACCATCTTTCGCAGTAGCTACCTTTCCTTCCTTCCTTAGACTTATTTACCCTGAGATCTTAGTTTGCCAGGCATTTTTTTTGTTTCTCAGCTATTCAAAAGCAACAAAAGATGTTTGTTTTATCCGTTTTGCTCATGAACTTGGCTGAATTTGTGAGCTACTCAGACGACATAAAATCCGCGAAAGAATTCCTCAAGTAAAAGTGATGAAACAGCTGCATTTTTCAAAGCAGCATTGGCGCTTCCTCCGTCAGAACTGACTCCAGCACACAAACAGATTCATAGAGTCATTAGAATCTACATTCCCTCTCCTTCCAGAGAGGAACATCCGATATCTGACTGCTTTCCACTCCTCGTGGGAAGAAGAGCTTCTATTACAGCACCATTAAACCTCGTGTCGAACTCTTAGCTCTGTAACCAGAGACAGTCCCAACACGCAGCCATCTCTCCTTGAAAGGATACTCAATTTCAAACCTGAAATGTGTGAAATCAAGCCTGACAAACCCAAAACATAAAGCTCACAAATGACACATCCTGTGGTGTAATGAGACCGGGAGAATAAAACACCGTAGTAGAAGGCAGCTGTGGTAAGCATCAGTAATTAAAGCAACAATGGCGTTAAAAAACTCTGAAAAGGAAAACAATGTTTTTCCACCTACTGTCTCTGGATGAGGAGTGAAATGCAAATAGATCCATCAAGTCGGCCCACTCAAGAGAAAACTCATTGAAAACAAAGTGTTTCTCTCTGTGACTGGATTCAGCAGTGAGGTCTGTAATGGGCTGCCCCCTCAAACGAAACATCTCTGAATTACTTTGCCATATTGGGGACACCAAAATGAAGAATTAATCTTACTGATATTTGTTTGAGTTTTAAACAAAGCCAGTCTAAAATTGAAATTAATTAAATAAATAAATAAATAAATAAATAAATAATTGATTCGATATTGATGTAACTGAACCATTCTGTACTGGGCCCACTCTCAGAACTGTCATGGTCTTTTAGGGGATTGTAAGTGTTAATGTGATAGTCTGAGAGAACATCATGTGTATTGGAACCAAAGGTTACAATTTCTCTGACCCTGAATAATGGCTAAATCAGCAAAATATCTTAAATAATAATATGATGATGTGAGGTGGAGAATGAGTGAGGCAGAGCTCCATCTAGGCCTAAAGTTAAGCATAAACAGCAGATTCCTGTTCCTTTTATATTTAGAACAAATCATTGTAAAAAGCAATATATAAATAAATAAAAATTCACATCATCAATTGGATATGTGAAAGATCAAAACTTCAGAAAATTCTGGAACAGCTCATGTAAAACTGAAATTTTATGATTATCATTTCTCCAAAATTGATGGAAAAAAGAACAGTGCAAGCATCAACAATTACTAGTAAAATGATCCAGGACTGGCTACAAAACCAAGCTGACAGCATAACGTCAAGGGATTTAAGCTTCCCCGGCTGCATTTTCTTTTGAATATTTTAGATATGCACTCGAAAAACTTTTGTTTGGGAGATATTCCGCAAATAACTTGTTCCACAAAAAATTCTGTGAATAATGAACTGTGAGTAATCAGGGGTCAGCGATAGCTCCTGTTTCCCTTGTTGTATTTACAGAGTAGAAAACAGCTGGTCAGACTCAATGATAAGAGCTACATCATGAAAACTTACAGTATGCTGCTGTTACAGCGGCATGAAATAGAAGAGAAGGCTCTGTGAAAGTACTGCGACTGGCTAACAGTGAGCTGCTGAAGTTCTTCCTCTTCTTCTTCTTGAAGATTATTGGTGGTTGGCAAAAAACGTTAGGTGAGCATTACTACCACCAACCAGTAAGGAGTGTAGACCACAAGCTGCTAAAGGTAGCTTCTGCTTCGGCTGTTTCAGTTTTTAATGAGTCTGAGTTGCATGATCATCTTTACTTCAAACTCCAAATTGCTTAGATAGATTAAAGTAAACTCTGTCATTTAAAAGAAAAAAAAATACAACTGGAGATTTATGAAATCGTAGAGTGAAAATTTGTGAAAATACAAATAATAGAAAACATAACATTTGTGTGTTGCATTATCCTAGCACTGGACTGCAATATATGAACCTGTCAAATATTATGCAGTAAATACAAATTCTTCATAGCAAACTTTGTAATTTGTGAAGCCTTCATCTTATTAGACAAAAGGAGAAAAAAAAAGTATTTTTACTTTTCCAGAAAACCTAAAACCTTTTGGTTTTACTTTCAAACGACCCCAACCCCATCACCTCCCACAACTCCTTAAGGTCAAGTAGGTATAGACAATGGATGATTCATATCGGTACCATTAGACCCCTAGTAGCTATTATTGTTCAAAGGCAGCGCATTTCCAAGTGGGGGTTAAATGACGGTCAGCGCAGAGCTGAGAAAATGAGCTTGGGAGATTTTTACTTCAGCCTAGGATACATTTACAGTACTATCATATCAAAGAAAATATTGAAGAAACCCATTTTTTTCACTTATTTAACCTTGATAATAAAGCCATTTATTTCTTTTGATGCTGCTACCTTGTAGACTTCATTAGTCTCATAAATGAGAGATCATTCAGTAATTCAAGTATATTCTCTCAGCTTCTGTAATTTTACTAATACAGACTCATGTCAAAGATGTAGTAGATGTTTGGATTTTCTCTGAAAAGTATTCTCCCTCCCTCAGGTGAAAAGGTCAAGGAAATGTGCAGAAAATACAGCAAAAAAAAAGTAGAACGCTGGAAAAATTATATTTTCCTTTTACACAGTTTTTCTATTTTTGCTTCTTAATTGCTTCAGATCAAACTGTTTCAAAATTTCTCTGTACAGAAGCTGAGAGAAAGAAAGGGAGCAGTTAAGGAGGGTGGAGCAGCGGCACGTGAGATTGTAATGGACAGCGCTAAAACCCGCTTCCCAGCTCAGATTGGTGGTTTCTAGTGAGCGCTGGCAGAAGGCAGAGGAGCTGGATTTGTTTTAGATTATTGATGTCTCATATCATACTGTCACAACTTTTCAACAGTATGTAAAAACAAAGTATATATTTTTTTATGATGCTGCATACTGCTGTTTTAAGAAAGAAAACCATTATTTGAAAACAATTTTTTATCTTAAAAATAGATGCCAGCTTGGATATTAAAATTTGTTTCATGACTTAAAACATGGAAGTGTACAAAAATGTAAAGAAAAAATGGAGAAAACTGTAAAAAGGAAAATCCTTGTTCACAGCATCATATGAACATGTATGAAGATGGTTCCCAGGACATGGCGGTCAATATTCCGACCCAGACAACAGAACACGGATCGAAACTGAGAACCGTCTGAATGCTGAATGCCCAACCCTTTGCTTTATTTTAATAGTGATAGAAAAAAAAAAAACCTGGCTAAAGTAGCTTGTCACTTTGTGTATAATTTTGCCTTGAACTCAAGGCTGAAGGCCTCCTGAATTCATCTGTATCCTGGCATCTGCAGGTAAATGTTACAGGCTCTTTTCCAAGGCTTAAAATTGGATATAAAAACGGTCAAGCATGCATGGATACCCCTGTGATGGCTGAGGCATTAAAGCAGAATCTGCTGACTCACCAGCTGTGACAAAGGGCTCCTTTTTCTCTCATAAAAATAAATAAATAAAAAGAAATACTCTACAGCTTAGCTCTGGCAGAAAACATGAGGTGAGGCCGCATAAAACCATCTCTAGGAAGAAAGCATCGCCACAGCCCCTCCCACCCCGTCCTCCAGGAGTCTATAGCAGAGTTAAGAGGATACGAGTGAATGTGTGTGTGAGTTGTATTGTCCGGGCCACACTCGGTTAACAACCCCATTAACTGGCTCACAAAGCAACCCCCGGGGCAACGATAACATCAATCCCAGCTTCAGAGGGCCATTATGTCTGGCCAGAGATATACGTAGCTCTTCGTGGGAGCGAGGTGAGGCCCCCGCGGCCGTGGAGCTGGGGGGTCAGATTGTGGGGGGGGAGGTGGGGTAAGGTGTCGCCGCCCTTTTGTCAACTCCAACCCTCTGTCCGCCCAGCAACCCCAGCCAGACTGCACAAACACACCGACAAGTAGCTCCCCCCAGGCTGTTTGGCAGGACGGAGTCTGAGGCTGTTTGTTTATCTGCTTCTCTCAGGCCTTCACACACACACACACACACACCCATGCACACACGCATACACACACACACACACACATGCACACACGCCAAACACAAGCCTTAGCTCCTTTATGCCGACAGATCAACACATACAGGGCACACACACATACAGTGTGTGTGTGTGCCCTGTAAACTTTGCAAAGTCACACATTATTTTACGCGGTGCAGTAGCGGAGCCTCGTGTCGATCCAGATAAGCGTACGAACAAACCCACACACCGAGGCGCCACCTCGTTATGTCCTTACAACATGCAGCTGATGCAAATAACACATTAAATCAGTCGCAGACATGTAGCCCACATGGCAATATCTCCACACTGATAAATTCTTCCCAACCATAAACCCTCTAAAACATACACACACACACACACAAATGGAGCATCTTCTTGCAGTATCTAAAGGCGCGCTGCTCTCAGGTGATAACATTCTCATGCTGCAACGGCAGGAAAGAGAAGTCAATGGGTTTTTTGCCCTCTCCCCCCCTGCATTCTGCTCCGCGGGTAACTATTGAACTCCGGGATGCTGCATAGAAACATGTCTTGTCTGAAACTTCAAGTGTTTAATAGCTGGATTTCTCCAAGGGAGGTTTAACAGCCTCAATTAAAATCGCATAAAGGGGAAACGCACGAATCTTGACAGTACAAACACAGCGCCACTTTTAGAACAAACAGGGATAAGGAGCTCGGTGGAGCCCGGTTCTCCTTTCCCCATTACTGGGTTGGACACTGAGGCGACACAGATGAATGACGGCTCACCCAGATGTCTTGGACAGGAGGCGACAAGTTTACCTTCGGATCCCTGGGGCGGAGGGATCGGTCTCGGGGGATGGGATACAACGCCGAGCTTCTTGTGGAGTTGGTGAGGCAGGGAGGTTTTCATGGCAACCGAGAGAGGAACGGCTGAGAGTTCCCTCCCAAAGGGAGACGAGACGACAGGAGAGGCAGCACCTGCATTCAGCCTAACGATGCTCCCATTAGAAATTTTTCAATTGTATAAAAGAGAAAAGCATCAAAAGTGTTGGTGAAGTCCAGCTTTATCAGAACCCTCCACAGAATATACACCTGGTCTGGTGTTCTGTTAGCCGTGCCACACCAGGTTCAACCTCCATCCTGAAGGGAACATCAGCTTAACATCCTACTTACAGATGAAGCAGATGGTCCTACTGTCAATGTTCAGCTCTTCCTCAGACTAAATGATTAGTCGAGTTTTTATTGTGACTTGCTCTCTTTCACCAAATGAGCTACTACCTTTAACTCTATACTTTACACTAACATACAAAATCCTCTGGAATCAGTTCTTCTATTTCTTACTGTGCATTCTGCTCTGTCTGTCTGTCTGTCTGTCTGTCTGTCTGTCTCGGTCGTTGGAGTTGCCGTTCATATTGAGCCGAGTTCTGGTTCTGCTCGAGATTTTTCCTGTTAAAGAGGAGTTTTCCCTCTCTGCTGTCACTGCATGCATGCTTGGAATGAGGGATTGCTATGAACTCAACAACATAAGAAAGCTATTTTTCATCCAGGAGCTGTGAATGCTGCAAGTCAGTGACTTGATGCAATCTGCTGGGTGTACTTAGAAACTTATTGAACTACTTTGACTAATAAACTGAACTCAATGAACTGACTGATCACTGGGATCAATTGGAACGTTTGGTGTGATTGAACTGAAATGACAGAAAACAGAGTAGCTCTCCTCTGCTTCTCCCCCACTCTGCTCCTTCAGACTAGTGGCAGCAGCAGTTAGCAAACACCTGGTGGAACTGCACATCTGCTGAGCTTAAAATATGAACCACTTGTATGAACGCTGTTAAATGGTTAAAGGAGAAGAGTTGTTGTGATAACTGCTGAAGGCAGAGTTTGGAGCTTCTTAAAGAGACAGAGACCCAGTTTCGAAGCATTCAATTGTGAAGACAAATTTCTTTTGTCTTTTTGTACATACAGCATGTTCACAACAAATGAAGGTAACATAGTTACTTGATTATGCTACAAAATGGCAAATCTTAGTGGTTTGGGGATCCACAGTCAGCTGATCTCTATCCAACAGATCCAGCATATTTAGGATGTTGTGAAACTGAAGATTATCATCATAAATCTTCAAACCAAATAAGAGCTGCAAGATTTTCTGATAACACTTTATTTGACTGTGATGGATTTGACAGCTTTCCTTTAGAAATGATCAGAGTTTGAACCAAAACTAAATGTAAGCTATACGATCTTTAGTGTCTTGATTAAAATGAACCTTCATCTACTGTTCATGTTCTGTTCTGTCAGCAGTAGGTCATTCGCACTGTGAGTTATGTTCTACAGTACATAACTCACATATATACCTATATCTGTTGTTGGGTTTGCATTCTTCTCCTGACGGACAGCTGTCTGAACCTCCTGCTGGCTGTAAGAGCAGAGAAATGCTTTAGCAGCAGCTCCTTATGTCAGCGGAAAGCAGAACCCTGAACACTATTCAGCTCAGTCCTAATCCCATATTGGTATTAGCTCTTCCAATATTCTTTTCATATAACATCTCGCATATTTCTCTCACTTCGTGCGTCAGACAGTTATTATTGGACAAAGAAATTGCTGTGAACTTCAGAAGGCTGCATGGAAATGACCCAGGTTTCAACAGAAGGTTTCACTTGGTTAATAATGTCTTCAAACTGCTCTAAGTAGCCAGTGCATATGCATGTCTGCTTATTGTAGACTATTGTGAGTTTTAAGGGAATGCTACTTGAACTTGACAGATTCATTTATAATCTGAGTGGTACTGTGGATGCTTTGTGTGGCTAGTTTTTTTTTTTTATTATTATTATTATTCTTAACTGTAACTTTTACATGTATCTAATATTAGAATGCTGCTCAGTCAAAAAAAAAAAAAAAGAATCAGTAACTCCAAGACCTTTTTCCATTCCTGAACAGTGATTTGCATGACAATTGCTGAAAGGTTATCACATATGTAAAACAGTTCATTTCAAGCATGAATAAAACCTTTCATAGAAGATAATCTGATTTTACGCCAGTCCGGCTTTTGTAATTAAAAAAAAAAAAAAATCTTTGTTAGCATCAAAATAGCTGTTTTCACACCTTGGCAGTATTTTGTTCAGTTGTTATCAAGTGTTCCTGCAATTGTAATGACAGCCTGGAGTCTCACCAGGCCACTGGAGAAAAGGGAATTATGACCTTTACTGTTTAGATCTGTCTTCCAGTTCATATCAATGTGTTTGTCAGAAATATATATGAGGTGTCATTTGAAAATTAAATATTTAGTTTGCAAATTAAGATTTAGTTTGAAAATTAAATGTTTAGTTTGTAAAATGAATAGTCTGGAAATGAAATGCTTAGTTTGGAGAATAAATATTTAGTATGACTAAATACTTAAGAAAGAGCTAAAAATGTATTTGGAACTATGACAGTATGAATAACATATTGAAAATATGACTGACAAAATATGATATTGATGTTATTTTTTTTTTTTTTGTGGAAGTTTACTTATATATCCAGTAAGCTCAACTTGCTCTTTTCTGCAGGGTTGTGTGAGTAAATAAAATAAATACAGCACTGCTGCAGATCATCCGAGGTGTTTATGGACGGTAGAGTGCTGCTTGGCCTCTGCTCCAAGTGCTAAAATGCTAATTGGCCTGGGGCCGCGTTGCATTCTGGTCCGGTGACGGCTCACCGCCTCACCGCCCTTCACCAGCGACGGTCAAGCTTCGCCGAAAAATATTGCAGCTGGAGAAGATGCGGCGAAACGATCCACATAATAACTTCTTTACTGTCAAACAAGTAAATATACAAGGAGAGATGTCCTCTACTCTTATAACGTTTAGGGTTTAAAGTGACTTTCAAATGTTCTTGTTAAAGTGTAATCTGCAAACAGCTGCCGACAGCCCCGTTTTTTTTCTTTTCTTTTTTATAGATAGGACAACAATAATCCATAAAAATGTAATCAATATCCATGCACACACTGTGTTCCTCTGCTTATGCTGGAAATGCGCAGTCCTTCCTCAACGGTTGTTGCTAGGAACTCAAGGGCATTGTCAGCTTTATCAGCGCCTGGTGATTCATCAGGCTAGTTGGTAAATAAGAGATGCTATCAAGCGCTCCTGGTGGCATTGAGGGCTCTTGTCCTAATCAATAACTTTCCAATTTTTCACTGATCTCTGCCTCTGATTAGCCGGACTAATCCAATACACAGTGTTGCTGTCCATTACGGGGGCAGGACAAAGCCTTCCCATTAAAGCCCCCCCCCCCCTCCTTCCTCTCTTATCTGTTGTTTTAGCGATAGGCGCGCCGGTGCTTGGGAACACAACCAGGACATTCCCTGGGCTCTTCTAATTGCTAGTCAACTTTGGGCCGACAGATAGCAAAGAGATGTCACTCCGCCTAGCAGCGCCGCAGTCCTAAAGCGCTGAGACGGTAAACCAACCGGCGCACGGGAGGCAGGGCACGCAGAGGTACAATGGCTTGTGATTTTTCATCTCGCCTCGGTGGAAACGGCAGAAAGCAAAGCGACGCGAGTAATGAGGGAGCTGAGGGCGAGGAGGGGCGGACGGGCTGTCAGTCAGAGAGAGGCGGCCGTGGCAGCAGCCACTTACTGACGATCGGATGCTGATGAGTAAGCTCAGGCTAATTTGAGTTAATGACTATAAAATGTGCATTAATTTTCCTTCTTGAAATGATCTGTAATGAGCATAACTGATGGAAGGGGAGATGAGAAGTCTTTTCTTTACAACTCAGAGAGTACGCTATGTGCATAGACAACCTGAGACACTTGGAAATAAGAAACCTGGTTCTGCCACCGATTAACTGTGACTTAACCTGCTGTTTTTAAAGGGGAAATATTAGAAAAAAATACTTTTTTTGAGCTTTACATCATCTTATAAAGTTATTTCCTTGTCAAAAACGTACCTGGAGTGTTGCTTTGATTCTTTCATTTATGTTTGAGAATTCCTACCATCTTCCATGGCAACCGTTCAGCTGAGCAAAACACCTGGGGGGACCGAGCCCCGCCTTTGAGGACAAAGCTCCTCCTTAGAGCTACAGTTTCCAAGCTTCCACCTCACAGAGCAGCCCACCCTCGCTACTCCCCCACTCAGCTCCTTCAGACTAGCCAGCAGCAATTAGCAAACACCTGGTGGAACTGCGCATCAGCTGAACTCATTGTACCAGCTACTTCTCAGTGCAACACTTTTAAAAACATTAGCAGGTTAGTAGAGGGGCCATGGTGTGATGACTTTCTGAAGGTGAACTGTCAGAAAAAGGAGGAGTTTTTAAAGAGACAGAGGCCCAATTGCAAGGTGCTTAAATACAAAGTAACATTTTATTAAGTTATATTTGATACATTAAGCATTTTATCATAATTGAAGGTATAATATGAGACCATGTGCCTGGGAAATACATACTACTGTCTCTTTAACCCAACTCAAAGGTCCTGGAGATGAAAACCATTGAGTGAAGAACGCTGTTGTTCCTGTGGTGGTTCCCCCCAGGGCTTCAGATGACTGCCTCAGGTCCTCCTGGAGGACTTTTTCATCAAAATTAAGGAATTATTGACTTAAAACAAGGTCCTACATATTACTGACAAGTTACTTGTAAATTAGTTTGTGTCCTACAATATTTGCCCTAAAAACCACACCAAGAATACTTGGTAGGATTTTGAGTTTTTGCAGTGGAGAAGCAGCATTCAGGTTCTCTGCTCCACTAATCTGGAACAAACTTCCAGAAAACTGCCAACATGCTGAAACATCTTTAAATCAAGGCTTAAGGCCTTTTGATTAATACAAACTGGAACATTGATAAATATATCTGATGTATATTTGCTCGATGATTTTTATTTGACAAAACGTAATGTTTGTCATTTGTTTCCTAATTGATGATTGTATTCTGTTGTCATGGCGTAAAGCACATTGAACTGCTTCGTTGCTGAAACGTTCTGTAAAGATAAACCCGGCGTGACTTGAAGACAGTAATTGTTACAATCGACATGTTTTGTAGCAACTCTTCCGCGGTTTTTCTTCTTTTTTTGCATTATGACAAAATAAAAAAACTGAACATATTGTCGCGCTTTGCTTAGAGGAGTTGTATCTAAGAAGTGTCAGCATTAGTCATGCACCTTCATGTTATTCATGTCTACAGTAAAAAAAAAAAAAAAAAAATTATATATATATATATATATATATATATATATATATATATATATGTGTGTGTGTGTGTGTGTGTGTGTGTGTGTGTAGCTTGAAGAGCAGCTTCAGAGTGTTAGCTTTGCCCCACTGTCATTCATCGCAGGGAGCTGCCAGACTTAACACAAGCTCTAGCCTGAGGTTAAAGTAACAGCCAGCTGCTGAGCCTCTGCAGCTTTTTGCACTGATGTCAGTTCAGAGTCCTGCTCCTTCAGGCAGGCATCAGTTCCTGAAAATTATTTTCCCTCAGCTTGTCTGTATGAACGTGACGGACGTGGATGTGCTCGGTCTTGAGATGAAGAGTTGCTGTTTCTACAGTGGCTGAGAAAGACTTTGTTTAGCACAAGAGCGAGGGATTGCTTCAAAGTCTCCACGTTCACCGTTTCTCTTTGCTGCTGCTTTTCTTTTCGTGCAATGTCAAGAAACATTTTCTTCTTCTGTCATTATTCACCAGCAGTGCACGGCTATTTCCAACTGTCTGCATGCAGAAAATAAAAACACAAAAAAGTTCTTTCCATGATAGCACCCTTTATTCAATGTCGCCCTGGGAGGTGAGCCGCAGCCCTCATCAGAACTGCCCCCTGAGTCTCTATGCAGGTCAGTGGTACATGATGCCAACACCAGCCCATTCAGTCAGCCATGAAATCACATTAATAAAACTCCATCCTGACTGCTTTTATTCCAGTTTAGTTTTTAAACTCATTTAAATTTTGCTTGCGGACATTTCTAGCGTCGACTTTGTCCTTTTGTTAACACATCAGTGGAGAGCTTCAGCCTGCGGGCAGAGGCCGTTTGGTTCGGCGTCTTACCCCTCATCCGTCAGATCCACACTGATTAGTCTCCTTCCTGCTGGACGCCGAGCGAAGCGGGAAAGGAAAAGCCAACCGCCGCATGCCGACCAGTGAAAACTTTTCTCCCCTCATGCTCTGCCCCAATGGAACAAGCCGAGTAAAATTCAGGCTCCAAATTTCTCATTTTGCCATTACCAAGCTCACTACAATTTCACAGCACAGCAGTCACACCATAATGAACTTCCAGAAGTAATTAAAGGCCGTTTCCTGTGGAGGGACCTTCATGAATAGGAGACAGACAGCTTTCCAGCAGCCTGTAATCACGGCGCCCTCCAGCCGAGGCGTCACATCGGCTTTTGTTGTTGGCCAGAAATCCCTTCAGGACGCTGAAAGCTTGATCCTCCAATCGGCACGCCGCCATGTGGCAAAAAGTAATGATGCAGAATTGCCGTGGCAAGCCTCTGCTTCATTTATACTTCATAATCCGAAGCAGAAACGTATATGAGAAGGTAAAATGTAACGATGTTAGATCATGTTTCACAGGAACTCTGACGTTAGTTGGTTAGTTCCCTGAGGCCCCATGAATCCAGCGGGACAGAGTTCTAAGCAAAGTAACAAATACAATGCATTTAAATAAATATTAGCATAATTACTGACTTATAGACATTAAATATTAATGTATAATTGTAGTCCACAAATAAAAAAAAAAACCCCACTGATCTTATGGAACACAAAAACCCTGACCTGGAATTATGTCTGATTATGATCCAAACTATCCAGCAGGAAGAGAAACATTTCTGATTCAGCAATTTATAACTAAATAACAAAAAACTACAAATAAACATCCTCCAGTGAAGCCAATAGCTCACATTCATAGGAGACTTCACCATCTCTCCACCTCCAGGGATTTCCATCATTATAGCTATTTTATCTGTTTCAGATTGAAATTCAATTCAATTCAAATTCAGAAATATTTTATTAATCCCAAAGGGAAATGAAATGTTATTGTAACTCATGAATTTAGATTGAACAAAGACTTATTGAAGATAACAAATGTTAATATTAGACAAAAATAACTACACTAAATACAAAAACAACAATGTTCAAATCATAGTTTAATTTATTCAAAGGAAAAGAAGCCATGCATGTGTAAATACTCCACTCATTCAAATAAGAATGAAGATAAACCATTTTTTTTTTTTTTACTGTACTCGGAGCCAGAAGTGGGAAATTAACTTGTTGCCTATTTGACTATTTGTGGGGGAAAAAATACTTTTAGGAGTAGTTTTATTACACCAGTAACATTGTTATGTGAAAAAAAAAAAATATATCAAAATGGGTTTTTATTGCAGTTTTGTGAAATGCACTGATTTCAATACAGCCGAAAAACCACCTCAACCTAACGCAAAAACTTTTTTCTAAATAGGTGTGTTTCAGTTAAGCAAATTTATTTTCGTAATTCCAGTTTGCACAGTTCTATGGTCAAGATAAATGCAGATAAAGACTCTTTCAGGAGGCAGAAAGATCTAAAGTTCTGCCTGGACAGAACTTTAGGTCAGAGTTCAAGATTCAACAATGAGAAACAGGATGACCAAAAAAGAACTGGTTCTGATCCCAGAACCATCGCTGGCCAAAAAAGAAGTCTCTCTTCTGTTTTCCAGATAACATCCTGCTGTTATGTTTGACCGAAAAGTAGCAAAGGATTCCAGAAGAGCAACATGTCACCAACAGTCAATCATGCAGCAACACATGGCTCGGAAGAGCAGAATGCAGGCTGGATGCGCTCAGCATCAGTCACATCATTAAATCCAACTACAGAGAGCTACAAGTTCATCCCCATATGAAAAAGTTAAGCTGGAACTGAATGTTTGCAGCTCCAGGACGGATATTTACTCAGTGGAAAAGTCTGGATTTATGAGGACACTGGAGGGTTTAAACAAGTCAGGGCTTCTTCTTTTTATTTCAGCGCAGCCTCGCTGTCTGAAGATGTACAGCTTTAATAAAGGAAAGCTTTTTGACTTCCTCATTGTTGGGAGGTAGAGAAAAGAAAATTGAAGTTTTTAATCATATATTTTTAGCATATTTTGCTGGCTTGAGTAGTATGTAGAGTTGTTGTTTATGTGTAGGATGTTTTTTTCCTATAATATCCTGCCGTAGGTTTGACAGATTTCTTTCATTTTCATTTACTTTGGCATCAGTTGGTAGTATCAGACAGTCACAGCTATAGTTATAAACCATGAATCAGCTTTCATACCCAAAGCGATTCTGCCCAAAAGTGAACCTGGATTCCTTTGGCTGCTGTGATTTTAGTTTAATATTCATGATAACAATAAAGAAAATAAAAAAGTCATATAGATTAGAAGCATGATTGTTGTACATTAAGTGATAAATTGGTATCAATTATTTGCAGCGTAGAGATAATAGACACCAACAGTCAGAAGCATTAGCTGATCATGAACACGAGCAGAACATCGGTCCAGTCTGGGCTGGATGACAGTGAATGATTATTGTTCTGAATCAGGAGTGTCCCATGTGTGGCTCAGGGGACATCTGGGGCTAATAGAAGGATTCCTTGAGGCCAAAACACAAGAGGAGCAGACATAGTGTTGGTTTGATAACTCAGATGGAGATACACTTTTAAAAAAAATGTTGTAACACAATTTTACTGGTGGTATGCATTTCAAAATAGATGCAGAACACTTAAAGGGGCAGTATTACGTCTTCTATTTGCAATTTGCCATTTAATAGCATCAACTATGTTAACTTCAGTCCTTATAAAAATGCTGTATATTTCAAATATGACTTAAAAAAATGACTTTGTAATTTAGTGCCATGAAATTGGGCCTCTGTACCTTTAAGAAACTCTTGCTCTTTCCAATGTTCTTTCGCATTCAGGAAGTCATCGCAACATGGCTCCTCTATTAACCAGCTTTCTATAATGATCTCAGCTGATGCTCAGCTCCACCAGGTGTTTACTAATTGTTGCTGGCTAGTCTGAAGGAGCTGAGTGGGGGATTCACATAGGAGGGCTATTCTGTCAGGCGGAAGCTCTGAGGAGGAGCTTTGTCCTTGAAGGCGGCGCTCGGTTCCACCCTGGCATTTTTTGCACAGCTGAATGGTTGCCATGGGAGATTAAAAAATTTCTCAAAAATCCATGAAAGTCAAAGCAATCCTTAATAAATTTGTGATTTGCCTTTATCCCTCATCATTCTCAATCCAAACATAATAGGGTAGTATTTGTCTATGAAATAAATTAAACTCATAATACTCTGAACCAACTCTATGCTTCAAAAATATGAGCCACATGTGTTTGATTTAAACATCTCATATAAGTTCTTCCAAATCAGTGATGTGAACAGTTCAGTCACTCTAAACAGACCCTAGTTTTTCCTCAGTCAGAACAAACTGCTGGTGTAACAAATCTACAATCCTCTGCATCTCTCTGAGTGACGGCCGGTAGGAAAGCAGCTCTCACTGTGCTGACGTCCTGCAGAATTCCCCAGCTTCAGCTCGGCCTGCCAGGAGCTTACCGTAAGCTCCAGCTGCACATGTGAACGGGCCGAGCTGTGATTACCGCCGCCGCTGCCGTCCGTCGCAGCGCATAAAGGAGGAGCGCTGATCAAAGCGAGTGAAAGCCGGCGGCCTCTGTGTTGGTAAACGACACGTGCCAGTAGCTGACGAATTTCGCAGCTAAGTGAAATTCTCATTCTGTACCTTCTTAGAGGAAAGAAGCTGCATTAAAGCTATTCGAATCAACGACTGCATTCTAATAATAACTTCTCACCACAGAGGAAAGAAGGAGCGATGCCTTGGAGGCGAGTGAGAAACTGAACTGTGAGATTCACGGAACTGCAAATAAATACTGCTGTTCACCATTACAGCCAGCAAGTACAATAAAAAATTTATTTCATTATTTTATCCGAATAGGTAAATTGAAACTACTCCTAGAAAGGAGGAAACTTAGAGATATGTTTACTATTAAAAATTGTGATGTGGGTGATACTTATTTACCCATTGAAGGAGGGCAGGAAGTGCTGTTGTATTGGTTACATGGAGTGGAGTATTAACTTTGTGTGAAATCTGTAATTGATGTACTTTGATAAAATATGAACAGATTTTAGGATTCTTTATTTAAAGACATATTTGCCAGGAGATATACATACTGTATATCGCGTCATCTAAAAGTGATCAGGAAGAAGAACAGAATGTTTCCAGTTCAGGCTCAGAGTCAAACCTGGAGCTCCGCCCACGCGCAGAGATGAGCCTACCGGGACCGATACAGATATTATCGATCCTGATATTGAAAAAAAATTAGTTAAATGTTTGACCAAGCTATAAGCATATAGTACCTTTATGTCCATTTTAGAAAAAGAAATGTTTCAAATCAGTTCAGTTCTGTTTTCCTGTATTGGCCGATACCAAACCTCAGATATCTGTATCGATATCAGAAGTGGAAAAAAGTGGATTGGTACGTTCCCAGGTGATTCTCTTACAAAACTGATGACACAGACGTTGGTCACAGTCTGTGACCTCTTCAAATAATGCATCACCTTATTTCCTGTGAATTCCTTTCATGTTTTCATCATGGTTTAAGCTCTCATTCGATAAAAACCAGATCTTACCGGTGTTGAGGTCTTTATACTCCTGGGACGTGTGTTCGTTCTGGTGCACCCATTCCCCATTGCATTTGAAGAAGATCTGTAAGGCGGGCGTGGCTCGGCAGCGCAGCTTGATGGGATTGCTTTTCACGATGTAGGCGTCCTCTGGCTCCTGGATGAAGTGCGGCAGCGTGCCCTGCGCCGAGGGCAGCGTGTCGGCCTGGCCGGCCGGGGCGCCTGCAAACACACAGCACCTCCGTCAATCATTCAGTCTAAAAACAGGAAGCGGCAGTCTGCCAAACACAAAAGCTGCTTCCCGTCGGTTTCGCGACTTAGCAACAAAAAAACAACAACAATAAAAGCTGTTAGTTTTTCTTTATTTTTACTAACAAAAGTATGGAAGAAGTGCTCGGGATTTTCAAAAGAAAGCTCAAATGACAGCTCTCTATTCATCAGAAGCCAGAGCACAGCAGAATAATTTCCCCGTCTTCTTCTTGTTCTAGCAGACCTGCTCTCCTCACAGCAATTTGCAGATAAATGAAATCAGAAAGGAACAAGTGGAGAGGAATTAAAGGAGGAGGCTGATTACCCAAATTGTGGCAGTGGAGTCTGAATGCATCGCATCTCAGCCTGGATTCTGATTCAAAGCAAAACAGGCTTTTGTGCCAGCAGCACGCAGGACTCCAGCTTTAAAGAAGCTTCATGTCACGTTACTGTTTTTGTTTGACACTAGCAAAAAGCACAGCCCGGTTCTCCACTGTTCTTCATCATGGCAGCTCATCAGTCTAACCACAGGTTTGAAGCAGGCAGATCTTGGAGAGTGAGGCAGAGTGACTTGGAGTGTTTTTTTTTTCCTTCTTCTTCTTCATCATCTATAAGCCAAGTCGTTACCTTCCACGGCGTGCTGTTCTTGCTTCCTCCGGAGCAGAGGCACGCTGTGTTCAGGAACAATGAGGAACAGGACGTTTGAGCTCCTTCTAAGAACAGCGCCCTAACCCCATCAAGGCGGCTCCAGTTGAGCTATTTAGTGCTGTAAAATGCCCAGGAAAGCCATTACCACCCCAACCCCCACCCACCACCACCCACTCCCCATCACATTCAACTCTGTCCCCTGAAATGGAATCTGACCTCTCTCCACGGCTCTCTATCAATGTTGTCCTTGTTAAATGGGTAAATGAACGGATGCAGGTGTACAGAGGAGGCGCACTCCAACAGGGAATAAAATAAACAAACAGGAATGTTGACATTACCTGCTGGCAGATGGATGGTCACCATATTTAGACTGAATATACTCCATTTTATTATTCATACTATTATTATCTGTTTTTTGTATTTATTGATCATTGGGTTAATGCTAATATGTATATTTACATGATGTTTTCTTCTAACAAATTATGCTGAAGTATTTTTACTTTCTTATTGGTAAAACACATGGAGACATGGGGTGTCATTTTCAAAATTGGAAAAAAAATAGATTCAATAATTCTATACATATTGAAGGAGAAAAATGAAGAAGGGGAGGGTACATACTGTGAAAGCGGCCGTCTATATGTAGTAATATATACACACACGGAAACACACCCACAAACACACACACACACCCACAAACACACACACACACACACACACACACACACACGCATACAAGATTGTATATGAAATTAATCAAATTAAAAGTAATTATTTGATTATTGAAATAATCCACTCAGAGCAGTCTGACTGGTGAATATGTTCCACCCAGTAGCTTTTTAGCTTCACCTTCTGGAATAAAATAAAATAAAGAAAGAAGAAATCTCCTTTTAAGAATCTTTGCTACACATAATCAAGCGCTCATCAAAAGAAAGCTCTTATTTTTGAAGGAATAACATTTTAGTTTCCTTATTCAGAAAAGTAATTGAGTCATTTGTATTTGTAATGTAAATCAAATGTTATGTAAAAAAAAGTTAAGTAGTGAAATGAAAAATGTGCAGAATGTGAATATATACATACATACATACATATATATATATACATACACAGATATATATATATATACATGCATATATATATATATAT
>NW_015113416.1:206701-229307 GCF_001443285.1 Poecilia latipinna | reverse complement strand
TATATATATATATATATATATAGGTGTCTGTTGAAAAGCTGTTCTGGAGCCAAACTGCCAAGCAGCTCCGTCTGCATACTTTGCTGTGTCTCCACAAATTTGCAGGTATTCTTTTTTTTTTTTTTCATTTTTAAAACCTGCTGAGTGTACAGTAATACTCATCATGTATCATGTTTCAGCTGCACATATTACCACCCAATTGTTTGGCCAACTTTCCCACCATGAGCAATGTCTGAGTGTAGCTAACCTAAAGAAACAAAGAGTGTTCCTTTAAAGTGGTGTGGATAAATAATTGCTGCTATTACATCTAATGCAATTTAGGACAAGAATGGGCATTAAATTGACTTTTAAATAAGCTACTAAAAAGGAAGGCAGAACGCTCAGGAGGCCGATTACAATAAGAATAAAGAAAACATCACATGATTACAGGAGAGATATTACACAGTTTTCAGCAGATATGATTCTCATTAGAGCTCAGTTTGGATGGTGCTTTATATTCAATTAAAGTCACACAGACATAGAAAAAAAAAACTGTAATTAACTACACAGAAAAACATGATAAATGGCAACCTATTGTTTAAGATGACACATATTAATGTGTGTGTTTTATTTCAGGACCTGCTACTCTCGCACTTCTGCTTGGTCACTCATTCGTCAGAGTATTTCCTCCCATGCCTAAGCCCCTCCCCTTACGTTTAGCTACAATTAGAATGTCAGCAGCAGAGCGTGACCTTTTTCACATTCTGCAGTGTTACAACCCAAAAACCATCATTTTATTTTTTTTAAAAATGTCAATACTGAGTGAATATCTACTCCACCAGCAGTTGAGTTACGCCTCCAATAGAGATGCTTTGATCCGATACTAATATCTGTATCGGTTACAATAATGAGAAAAATCCTAGATCGGGTGTCGGTGACGGTATGCTCAGTCCATCAGGGCAGATCTGTTCAGTCTAATTCTATGCTTTGAGCTCTGAGTGACGTCATGTTTTGCTATTTATTTGAAATTATACTTGAATTCCTAACTGCATTTTCTGAACCATTTGAAAAAAGGCTTGATGTAGTTTATGTTTTACATCTTTGATTAAGGCAGACAAACATGTAAAAGTGTCTCTATTATTTATTCTACAGTTGCTGTTCTATTCCTAATTGCACTGACTGAACAGGTAAAAGTTGTGTTAACATGTTGGACCAAGCTTGTGAAACTCTTGATGTATTTAAGTGTGCAATACTGTAGCAGAGTTATCAAATTAATTTATGTCTGTGCTTTTTAAAAAAAGGAGTGATTCAGGTACTGTTGTCAACCCAGGCCAAAAATGTATAATCAGCATGGATTTTCTGTATCGGATCGGTATCGGCCGACGCTAAAACCTCATGTCAGCACCGGAAATGAAGACAGTGGATCGGTGCATCCGTAGCCTCCACCCAGAGGATTTACACATTTTTCAGATCAAAGCAGATCAAACTCAGTCACAGTCAATTGAGACTTTGATGAAATCTGAAATTTGACTATTTTAATATGACATATACTAATGTCATCTTAAAATGAATATTCTTTTGATCTAGACCAGAGGTCTGCAACCTTTACAATCTTAGGAGCCATGTTTGCCGCCAGTCCAGATAAATGACAGTTTAAGAGCTGCAAATGCTACAATATTTCTTATATAAATATAAAAAAGACAACCTGTAATTTTTTGATAATGTCTACTCTAGGAAGTTTCACTTTTAGAGCACCCCATTTTATTGCAGTTTGTAGACTTTAAAATAAAGAATAAAACAGTAGGCTTTTGCAGAAAATAAGATGGATAGTTTTCCTTTTATGGGATGTGGGAAGTTATAGAAAATGAAAATGAAAGAAAGTCCTAATTTCCAACTTAAAAACAACAGAAACAAATAGATCTAAAACAACACCACTGGTATTTTTAGTGTGATGAATGTCATAGAATAGTAATGTATTGTGAAAATGTGCTTTAAACCTTCATTTGTTATTAATTTACAATTCAAAACTTTCATTGATAATAATTTTAAGCCAGAGGTATTAAGAGCATTATGGAAGGTCCAAACAGCCACTAACTTCTTGAAGCAGACATTTATATATAAAAAAAAGTTAAGGTGTCTGTTTGTTTAAAAACTTTATGTAGTGGGACTGAAGACAAATGTAGCTCCTAGGATTATAACGGTTGCAGACCAACGTTGGAAAAAAAAAATCTAATAAAGGCCAAAGTTTCTGAAACAAAACCACTAATAGCAAAACTAGGAAACTGTTTCAGCTTGAATCTTTTCCATTTCTTTTCATTGATCACTTGAACATTCTGAACGGAGAAACATTTTTCCTGACATCGTCCTCATTCTTCCTGTCAACACGTTGCTCTGATTAATCCCCCCATCTTAGTTCTGTCTGCCTCACAGAGACCAAGACCCCGGCCTCTGAAGCAGCTGACCCTCTGCTGAGATGGTCATATGGTTCATCACTGAACCATATGAACTTGTCCTTTACTCCCAACTACATTAAAGAGCACAGCTCTGTTCAGTTTTCATTTCGGTTCTTGGTTTATTCTGCCTCAGTCCGTCTCTCTCTCTCTCGTGGTTCTGAACTCCAATCTTCAGTCGGGCCCCTGTTCCCAGCTCCCTGGCTCCGCTCTGCTCCGCTCTGTCTCAGGGCAGCTCCCTTCTGTCAGCAACTCTCGCTCCAGCAGAGCTAAACCTGCCCTCTGCAACTCTCTATTACAGAGCTGCTTCCCTTTCACCACAATCATTTAATAAACTGGTCCTTCCAGGTGCTGCAGTGTGACAGACTCTTCCTCTGGGGCTAAATCAAGATAACTGATACCATGAGCTGCATTCTGTTTACAGGTTTGACCTAATTATCTCTATGTAGCAATTTCAATCTTATGCTTCCAAGAAAATGATTATTTCATGTCACCATTCTTTTGATTTTTAAGGATTTATTATATTAATATGAAAATATTATCATATATATGCATATTTAATAGCTACCCTAACCCTAGCCCTTTGGAAGTCATCACAACATGGCTCTAACCCTTTAACAACGTTTTTACCACCATTGCTCTGAGAAGCAGCTCCATAATGAGCTCAGCAAATATTCCACCAGGTGTTTGCTAATTTCTGCTGGCTAGTCTGAAGGAACTGAGTGAAGGAGTTGCGGGTGAGGTGGAAACTTGGAAACTGCAACTCTGAGGAGGAGCTGCATCTGGCAGGTGGAGCTAGATCCTCCCATGTGTGTTTTTTTTTTGTTTTACAGCTGAATGGTTGCCATGGAGATTAAAGGATTTCTCAAACATGCATGAAAGAATCCAGGCAACACTTGAGGTATGTTTGTGATGCAGGAATAATATTATAACAAGATGTAAAGTTAATTTTAAATAACCTTGCCTCTTTTACAACAGATTACAAAGTTGGAAGGGCTGAGAAAAGCGCCGGGGTCAGAGGGCAAAGATGTGTGACATACCTGCATCACAAATCTCGAACAAGCTTCCAGAAAACTGTAAAACAGCTGCAACACTGACTTCCTTTAAATCTTGACAAAAAACCCACCTGTTTAGAGTTGTATTTGTAACATAATCAATTACAAATTTAATGATGGTGTTTTGACTCAATGTCATGTTTTGATTGTTGATTCTGTGTTGCATGACTTTGTGTTTGTTATGATGTAAAGCACTTTGAAATGCCTTGCTGCTGAAATGTGCTATACAAATAAAATTTGAATGATTGATTGAATACCTGATCCTCGTAAACCACATATCCGTTACGCCCATGGAAAGCAAATTACGTTTACAAATTAAAAAAAAAAATACTTAGCAATGAAAGTTGGTTACAGAAAAACATGCAGGAGGGACATAGATGGATTGACTGTGTGAATGTTGGTAGTATTTTACTTGTCAACAGGTGTTTTCATACTAAAACCAGGTTGTTCAGCTCTTTTCAGCTGTCAATCTCGCTATTTAAGCAGTTCAGTTAAGACAAAAAAAATAAAAACATTCAGCACATTTTCCACAGCTGACTTTAGCTTCAGCAGCAATTTTCATCCAAAGAAATATTAAACTTTCATTTTCACAACTAATACAATTACTTGGCTCGAAAAGCATATTAAACAAGACAGAAGAAAATATGGGCACACTCAAAATATTCCAAAGTTTATGCAGAATTTCCATAAACATGGCCAAAATTATGCATGAAATAAAAAAAGAAAAAAAAGAACGGTGCCCAGGAGTTTTAAAGGAGTGCCCACTTAGAGAAATGGGCGATTGCTGCTCTTTGGGTTGATGTATTTTATTTCCTCCTAACAGATGACCTTGTTTTGGTACAGGATAAAAGTCACATAAAATTTGAGGGGAAAAAAAAAAAGCTTTGAAATGATTTATCACAATCTTTTCACAAAACCATTCAAACAGTTATACATTAATGTAAAAAAAAAAAAAAAAAAAAAAAAAAAACACCTTACCATCATTTAAAGTAATAACTAAGACAACAGCTGGGGCCTAAAATGCGTCTCCATCCAGTCCCTTCGTAACCACTGAGCGTCCACGCTCTAATCAGCTAATTGCTGGTGTGGTGGGGAAAAAAATAAAAAACACTCTGACACGGCCCTTACTTCTTTCTTTCATCCATTAATGATGTGCTGTGTCCTTTTCTCTTACTGCTTAGGCATTCAGCACATTCAGAAGCAGCAGATAATTGGAACAAGGTGACAATTCACGCTCCATAAGCCCTGCAGCCGCGGAGCCTGCTGCTCTACCTGTGATGGCTGCTCATAAATATCGGCCTTAATGAAGGAGATGACTGTGGCTCCTATAAGTCACTTATGTCCTCATTACGCTGGTTAATTTTAACGTTGCCTTTGAAGCGCTCCCTCCGCCCTGCTGGCTGCCTGTCACAGATTTCCACCTGACTTGGCAGCAGAGTCAGACCTGCAGCAGATAAACGCACCTGGGTATCAGGACGGCTGACAACGCCTCCGAGCCAGGGGACCGTGTTCAACAAAAACAGATTTAGATCCGCCGTCTCTCAGAGACATGCCAGGTCAATAAGCATTCGACGTCCTGTTTGGATATGCAAGAGAGGCTCGAGACATGGTCGGGGTTTGATGACGGAGAGGCGCAGCGGCGCCAAGAGACCTTCATCACACACCGTCCCAAAGCAACCACGTCAAGACTGTTCTGCGTCTAAACACTAAAGAATAATCATTCGGGTGAATCAAAACAAGCAATAAGTTGATTCCTATCAGATTATGGGATATTGTGCCATTACCTTATTTCATCAACAGTTGCTTTTCCATTAACCGTACCATTGAAATTATGAAAATAAATAAACATGCCCATTTCAGAAAGAACTCATGTTTTTTGCATTAGGATTGGGTGGGTTTTTTGTGGCCATATTGAAATATGTGCATGTTGAAAAACTGCAATGGAAACACTTTTTACACATCACACAAGTCACATGATCAGTAGCTGGATGTTACTGCAGATGAAAACAATTCCGAAAATAACAGGAAGTGGCAGGAAGACGATGGTCCGGCTTTTTCTCAGACAATGTAAAACTGGATTCTTCAGAGCTCTAGCAGCATCACACAGTTTATAAAAATTTGTATGTCATTCCTATGTGTTGCATCCATAACTCTTCCATCGATTAAAACATCTGACATTATCAATAATGACCTTATTTCCACATAAGCTCCCAGTAACATGAGTTTGGATGACCTTTTTCCACAGTGCCGACCCTCACAAACCATTAACATCTGTGTTAATGAGCGGTAGGAGAGTTGGGAACCTCACTATCAATTTATGATTCATCCCACTTTAATGTTTTGCTTCAGAATCTATAACTAATTCAATAAACAGCCAGGAGGCACTATAGTTTAAGGCCTGAACTTCTGTCCGCTTTGCATAAAATCATTTACTCATGCCCTTAATCCACCGTATCGTAATATACAAAGGCGTCCTCCACAAATTAGATTTTAGACAGTATAATAGAGAACACTGTGTGAACCCAGAGGATATAATTAGAGTTGGATAAAAGTTTCATAAAGGCGCATCCAAAGGCCTCAGCTCTAATTGACATATATAAAACAATATTTGCTGCACAGGTGCTTGTTCATATGGAATATACTTGTATCTCTTTACTATATTGCACTGTATTGCCTGCAAGTTGTAAAATATGTGAAAGGTAACTTAGTAAAGAATCTTGAAAACGAAAATCAACATTTCTTATTTTTTTTCAGTGTTTATTTTTTGGGAGTCTGTTAAGAAGCAGAAGTTCTGTTTTAGTTCGAGAGTGTGTAATTATTAACATTCTGTTGTGTATCAAGGTACTGCTGAAATGTGTGTTTGTTACCATGTGGGTGTGTCCTCTGTGGCGGCCATCTTGTGTTCCAGCCTCAAACCCAGCTCTTTTAAAGGAAGTGAGCTGATAGGAGCCGGAGTTTGATTGGTTGAGAATTAGAAGAAAGTCAAAATAATTAAGAAAATAAATTAACTTGTAAATTGTGCATTTGCATACATGACAGACGTTTCATGTCAACTGCCAATAAAAACCTGAAAAAAAGAAGAAGCCATTTTGAAAGCTGCTTTTATGCTTATAGAACAACAAACTGGCTTTGTTTGCTGTACAGCCAAGTCACAGTGGAGACTCCTCTTTTCCACACCTCTCATTAAATTTTGTCTAAGACAAGAATCAACTCTAAAAGTGTCCAAGGTTCAGCTTAGACTTCCTCAGACTGCATATCTTTACCTCCAGCTGCGCATTGACATCTTCATACTTTGGTTACCTCAAACATAGTTCAGAATAACACCAGCTGCAGTCTCACACTGGATTCAATCTACAGAGAGAGAGAGAGAAAAGCAACCTTTCTAAGGTTCATTTTTCCTTTCATTTCTATTCTTTATACTAATCCTAATCTCAAGGATTAGTTTGGATTGAGCTTCTGTGAGGGTAATATCGGTAATAGTTCCTTTTAGCTGTAGCAGAGAGATACGACATCACAGTGAGCTTCTCAGCTGAATCCGAGTCCCTCCATCTAATTTTCAAACAGCTATGAGACCTGGAGAGTTCAAGAGCTTTGATGTCGCTGATGTGAAATCCAAAAGTTTACTCCGTCACCCAGCAGAGACGGAACGCACTGCGTCACGGCAGACATGGTGGACTGACACTGCTGAACAACTGGACCCACCAGACCAGGAACAAAAAGTATCGAACATAGCAAAAATAACCTTCAAATCAGAAAATCAGACGTTTGTGCTGGTTTGTGCAGCAACAGCTTTTATTTGTGCCGCTATCATTTTAAAGATATTAAGGAATGTTTCCAGAGGTTATGAAAGGTCAACCAGCCCTTCCTACCTTCTTCAACTCAAACTAAATTGGTGTCAATCAACTCGACTATGTTTGTGCTGCTTTGGCTTTGAAGCTATTAATGCAAGTTTAAAGGTCAAAAGGTCAACTAGCCCCCCCAAAAATTTTACTAAATCAAAATTACCTTTAAACTTTACTTTTGGTATTGCTTACGGCTACGATCACAGCAGCTATATAATTTTCCTTCCGATTCACTTTCTTGACCAAATTTTTCTTCATTTATTACAATAAAATAAATTGAACTGTTATGGTTTTAACATGGCTATCTATATAAAATGAAGACTGTAGTGTGTACATATTAACATGGAAAGTACAGCAAAACTCCAACATGAAACTTACAGTCAACTCTACTGCTCTGCTCCTCAGAGGTGAAAAGGCTCCAACACACTGAATGTTGGGTTAAACCAGCGCCTGGTGTTAAGGTGAAGGATCTGAAGACATAAAATCTTTAAAACTTCCAGAATATTACAAAACTGCTGGAGCACTTAGTGTCTTTAAAAGCCCACCTGCTGGGAGTTGCTTTTGAAACATAATATATTAAGATAAGGATGGCACTTGACTAAATGTAATGTTTCAATTGATGATATGTTGCATGACTTTGTGTTTATGTGTTTTTATCATAAAGTACCTTGAAATGCCTTGTTGCTGAAATGTGCTTCACAAACAAAATGTTATTTTGTTTTAAGCAAACCACTGTTTACATGTTACATCACATTTATTACGGCTGAAACGACTAATCAGACTAATGTATTTGTGAAATATATTTAAAAAAAAGCTGCAATGGAGACGCTTATCGAAACACATGATCGACAACAACAGGAAGTGGAAAGAGGATCATGTTTTTGTTTTTTTTTCCAGACAATATTCAGTTGGCTCCACCAGAGCTCTCACAGCATCACACAGTTCATAAAAAGTTGTGTCATTACAAATTGTTGAGTCTATAACTCTTCTGTAAAGTCACCGACTACAATTTCCCCGAAACGCTGCACACATAGCTGCTCTAAAGTAGGCGGGGCTTGTCGCTCCAACGCCTGAATGAGACGCTGGCGACTCCGCTGGTAGACAGATGATGAGCGGCAGCAATATAGTTAAGTTATGAATATACCTACTGTGACGGTTTACTTCTGTCGCTGTCGTTATTTTTCACGACTTGTAGTGTCAACAAGCTTATTCACGTGTGATTTTAAATTAATTTCCTATTCAATCGAAACACTGAAATTGTGAAATTGTGTGTTCTTCAACACAAGCAGCGACAAAGATTCACACATTTGTAACGGAAACGCAGCTAATACGTTGTGCTTTATGCTATAATAAATTATGAAATATTGTGGTCATGTATGACCTGTTGCATCTAAATTACATCAAGAGACTTGTAAATATCTATTCACATGTTTTTTAATTAGTGGTTTAGACAAATAAATAAACCACAGGCTCACAGGCAAACAATTCCCAAACTGCTCCTTCATGAGAGGAATATGATGGCAGCTCACTCTCAGCTTGCTTTAGCATTGCTTGTAAAAGCTGTGGAAATTCAAAGAAAAAGAAATTGTGAAAGCTGACAGCTCCTCCCTCCTGGTCCTCCTGGCTGATCAGAACATTACTATTTCACACAGCAGCTGCAGACTCAAAGTCCTTTCAAAATCACACATTTTGCCTCTTACATCCACGAGACCACTGGGGACTTCTTGTGGATTTTCGTAGGAGTTAAGAAAGGTGGGAGCCAAATCCGAGCAGCGCCAGCAGTGTGAGTTTTGACTCTACGTGGTGAAGACCCTCTCGGCTTTTCAGGAACGGTTCTCGAATATTTGAACGGCAAGGAGTGAGGAAATGTCAGAGCGATCCTTGACACATAAGGAAAATGAGCGGCTGAATAAGAAAGCAGCAAAAGGCTTTGCACGCGGCGCCGAGAGACCGCCGGGTGAACTCTAGAACAGAGTCGCCAGAATCACTGAAAGGACACCAACTTCAGTGAATACACGCCTTTAAGGCAAGGCAGACGCACACACACACTCTACAGGAATAAATTCAGTGACATTCACCCTGACCCCAACGTGAACTCTGAGATAAACCTGACTTGAATCCCAAAAGTCCAGTAATTCTGATTCTAAAAACAGCTTCCATGCTATTGAGCATCCATGAACACATGTTCACTGCTGCTGCTGCTGCACACTGTGAGAACAAACAAGTGCAATTCAGAACTTTCTAATTCAAGTAGAATTCAGTTGTGAAGACATTTTTTTTGTTTCATACATTTCTTTGTCATTTAAAAGAATAGTATTATAATGTAACACTGACTTTTTTGAGCTTTAAATCATGTTATAATGTTATTCCCTCATCAAAACATGCCTTTAGTGTTGCTTTGATCTTTCATGCACATCTGAGAAATCCTTGAATCTCCCGTGGCAACCATTCAGCTTCGCAGAAGGCCTCAGTGGACCTAGCTCTGCCTTCCAGACGCAGCTCCTCCTCACAGCAACAGTTCCCAAGCTTCTGCCTCACAGAGCAGCCCTCCCTCACGATTCCCCTTCAGACTAGCCAGCAGCAATTAGGAACCACCTGTTGAAACTGCACATCTGCGGAGCTCATTACAGAAGCTACTTCTCAGAGCAACACTAGTAAAAATGTTGTTTAAAGGGTTAATAGAGGAGCCATGTTGTAATGACTTGCTCAAGGCAGAGTTTCAAAAAGAGCAGGAGTTTTTAAAGAGATAGAGACCCAATTTCAAGGTTATAAATTACAAAGTTACATTTCCTTTAGGTCATATTTAATATATACAGTAGTGTATATATTAAGCAAATGTAAATATGGAAGTGAAGGTAACTTGATTGTGTACCTAGGAAATACATAACTGCAATACATTTACACATGTACTCTATATAGATTACAGATTACTCTTCAAAAACAGATCTGAATTGGTGAAACCTTTATTTGTGAAAAGAAAACAGAAAAGGAGATTCTTACTTTCCCCCCAAATATATTTTTTTCTATATCCTCTTTCTCCTGAACCCAGCATTTTATATTATTGGATGTTTTATCCGACTCGTGTTACTTACACGGAGTGAGCTGGGAATGTGACGAAGAAGCCACTAAAAGCCTTTCAGTGTAGCTCCTCACTGGTATAGATGATGAAAGCTTCTCTGCTAATGTCTTTCCAACCCACCATTGTTATCTTCACACCTAGACATCCACCCATTTAATGCTGATTGGCTGAAACAGGTTCCTGTGCGCACAAAAATATAGCCTTGAGTGAGGCAGGATGGACTGGTGATTATATGGGACTACAGTAAGAGGTCTGCTCACATGTGTGCTGAATAGGAACCCTGAAGGGGATGTGCAAAGTGAAGTGTTCATGTACAATATTGCAAAACAGAAATTTCACATTAGAGGTTGGAATAAAAAGGACTTTGATGTAGCAGGATACAGCAAGGTGGTGAGTCGACTACAGGGGATTAGACGTCAGCGGGTGAAGGCTCAGCCTCCTAGAATGAGAGAGGAGTCGGTCACATTGTTTACAGATACACATATTGTGGCATGACGTTGTCGAGCAATTTTCCTGCCCCAGCGCCCGTCATCCCCCCTGTATGCTTCTCAGCAAAGCCTCTTACACGGCCTGTAATCAATTTTAAAAGGTTGAACAGTATGAAAAGCAATTACACGGCACATGTGTCCACTGTTGGAGAGGAGAGGTGGCTTCCCCAGTGATTACAGTGCATAGATCTGGAGCTCTGTCAGTTCTAGGTTGTTTCTGTTAGATCCTCCTGTTACACCAGAGGCCCAAACAGCCTTCCAGGCCTGATTGACAGTGACAGGCTCTGACAGTTATTGACAGGTTCCTGCGCTTCCCAGAAAGGGCAACAGAGAGCGGAAGCGAGAGAGAAACGAGAAGGCATATAGTCTATCTTTTGTGTGCTCAAAGATCTGGTGTGTGAGTGTTTTCTTTTAAAATATCAGAAAGTATTTTTTTATGGGCGGAGAGGTGGATATTGTCGTTCTAATATTTGCCACTCTTGATATTTTCCAGTGACGCGTCTCTTTAAATTTGCTCTGTTTTCCACCTTTTCGTGTTATTGGCATACTTTTACAGCTGTTTTCCTTTAGCACCGACTAGCTCTACTGGACTCGGCTACAGAAGCCTTTGGTCATTTTCCATTGCGATTCAGTTCTACTTCAATATGCCGTCATCATTGTCATACAAAGGCAGGCTGAAAGTGACATGATGTGATTTGTATGCGACACAAATTCATATTTTTGGGTCAACCTCTCTTGCACATTTACATGTTCTTATCAGTCAACAAGTACAAAAGATATCTGCACATCATTGTTGGACATTAGCGATAATTTGAGCGTTGCCATTTACCTTAAAGCTGGGAGGATGATGAGTTTTTTAAAATATGTGGTGTGATTATCACAATGAGGTCAGCTTGCAACTCAACCCTCTAGCCAAACTGTGATTAGCAGGACGTCCTTCGGTGTTCCATTCTTAGCTTGTTTGGAACCCCAGCAAAGTCGATCCTAAAAAGAGGATCTGCTGACAAGAACTAGCAGCTACAGGAAAGCTAGCAGAGAATGATTTAAAAGACTCATACATTCTTACGCTGAAACTGAAACACTAAAATGTATAACTATAATGAAACCTGGGTTTGTTGGGAGGAGTCAAACGTTAACTTGCTCAGACGATGTTGATTACTTGGACCTTAAACATTTTTTGTTCTTGTATTATCCTTAAAGCCAGCCATTTCCTCTGGACCCCACCATGGGCCCGATCTGTTCCCCCAAACTGAACACCTGGCTCGGCTTTCCTCTGTTTTGAATTTTAATTTACCACATGGTTCCTCACACTGGGAGATGGGCATGAGCTGGACATCCAGAACGTACTAAGAGAAGGAGGTGCAGGACTTATGCAAAGGGAGCCTTGAGTTTGACAAGTTCTAATGTTCGCCCAGCCGTCATGTTTGACAAGGGAAATGGACTGGAATTGCAGCTTTGTCACACAGTCACAGTTGGTAATTAGTTTCTGGCCTTTCAATTAAAATGTGGCAGGAGACAGCCCAGGTAACACTTGAGGCATTTGTCATAGCTGAAGCAGTGATTAAGGCCTTTCAGTCAGGCTGATATGTTTTAATTCTGAGGGGTTGAAAACCTCACATTTTTCAAACAAGGTGCAACTATGTCAGTTTGTGAGATAATGTCTCTGTGGTATTTTGTTCTGATCTCCTTTTTATTCAAATGTCAGGAGCAATAAACAGAGCTCCCACCAGCTTCAGCAGGCACCGAGCTTTGATTCAGAGTTTTCTCTCCGGTTTTTATTTAAGACGTTTCAGATTGGAGTTGGATTGCTGCTCTGCTCTCCAGGCGTATTTCCAGCCATCACTGGAGCGTGCCAGGACCATTTACATTTACATCCAGATTAAAAGTACACATGATTTATCTGTCCACATTTTGTAATATTGTGCTTAAAGGTGTTTTCAAAGCAATGCAGCAGAACCAGAAATAATTAGTCCACTTTTTTTTTTTATTACGCTCCTTTCCTATTTTCTGTTCTTAGTAAGTAAGGCTGCGTTGACACTGCAGCCCGGACTGACCCAATTTTTTTTTTTTTTTTTTGCCATAATATGACCTTTGTCTGATCTTTTCATGACAGTCTGAACAACACAAGTCTGATTTTTTTTTTATGCGAGCCAGGCCATTTTGACATATTGGAGTTACACTAGATATACATACACTCGAGATCACATTCAGGTCGCAGTGTGAACGGCCACAGCAAAAAGAAATCCGATTTGATAAAAAATTGGAATTGGGTCACTTCAGCCTGCAGTGTGAATGCAGCCTTAGAGTTTTCCTAAAATGTAAAATATCTCAGTCTAGAAATGTTTTTTTCCTCATGACTTTAAGAATCAAGAAAAAGAGAAAATTGGAGGATTCCCCTCCCTCCCCTATGCTTTTCTGGGCTTCCATACCTGTGAGACAATAATATGTCAAATTTATTATTGAAATATTACATATTTTACACATTTTAAATATAAAAAGGCAAGAACAAACAAGATTCAGCACAACGTGGTCAAATGTCAGATAAACATCTGTCACAGCTTTCATATGAGGCTTTAAAGATAGATCCTCTGAACATGTTTTAATTTGTCATACTGGTACTAAACAAAATGAAAAATCAATTAATTCGGCTTCAAAATGTTCTTTAAGCCTCTCGGCACAGACAGAAGATGTTCCAGGTTTTTTTTTTTTTTTTTTCCTGGAAGCTTTAAGCTTCCTTTGAATCCAGCAGCCTGACGGCGCATCTATCGATGCCTGTCTGCCATGCCTGGGGATTCATTTTTAATCTGATGATCCTGTGATTTACAACTGGAAGGTTAGTGTAGGTGTGAGACAATCAGCTGTGATGTTGTGGTAAAACGTAAGTCCATGTCACCTGCATTTCAGACGCTGACAGTGGCACACTGGCTGGTCGGCTAATAACAGCCTGCTGGCTTCAGACGCATTCTGGGGATTAGGATTGAAGGCACCACTACACGTTGATGTACAAGAGCTAAATATAAAAGCTGATAAGCCTGCAGCTTTTGGGTACAACCATCTGTGTCCATATTTGACTGCTTACAAAGTTATCAAGCTTCCTAAAAGCCCTATCATTATAACAATAAATCTGCTTGGTTTTTTTGTTGTTGTTTTTGTTTTTTAACCGTGAGAAATGAAGGCACCAAAATAGACATAGTCACTTTCATAATCTAATTAAGCACATGTTTGAGATTCCTTTAGTTTTGAATTGTTCATAGTTTACTGTAGTACCGTACAGTATGTTTTGGTCAGAACTCTAGTGACGACTTTTTCAGTTCCCTAAGTCACAGAGTAAACACTGATCTATCATTTAAAAAGGGTAAACATGACAGTAAGACTAGCAACGAATGCCAGAAAGTTCATTACGATACATTCTGGTGAATTCAATGTGTAAAGGCTAGTTTGTGTAATAATCTGCTGTAGAATCTACCCATCTACTGCTCTGAGCTGATGTTCTCAGCAGAGATTTCCCAAACCTTCACCTGGCCTTTCACCTTCACAATTTCTTCTACCAGGAAACCAGGGCAGATCCAGCCTCACTGTGAGACTTCCTGCTGAATTCAGGTCCGTTCTCGTCTCCCTTCAGTGCTCTGACCAATCAGCTAACAGAAAGAGAAGATATGAACGATGACATCATTCATCTATGTTGAGATAGTGTGATATCGGACAGATAACCTATAGCTGTCTGAAGAAATGCACCGCTTCCAAACAAAAACAACCAATCAGAGCCAGGAGGAGGGTCTTAGTGCTTTCAGCTGTGCAAGTGTCGCTAAATATGAAATCAGCTCATGAGCTTATTTTTTAAATGTACATTTTTCACTCTTTTAACAATAAATTAAGGTTAACTTTTACAAAACATCACAATGTTAGTTATTTTACTTTCAATGTAGGTAGAAGTATATTTATACATGAACGTATATTTTCATTTCAGGTAGAGCTTAGTTAAACTTAGCTAAACTATTAGTTAAGTTTGTTAGCTAAGAGTTAACTAAACATCTGAATCTGTTACATTTTCTTCTTGGAGTAAACTAATGAGTTTTTTTATCTGATCCATTTTCATATGCTCCTAGTCTTCACTCAACATGGTGGCTTAGATTTCCATAAAAAAAGTCTAAGGTACCAGAGTTTAGTTTAGGTCTCAACCCCAGACTGAATAGTAAACTGCCAGCTCTAAGTCTGAGCTCAGCTCCTGTATCGTTTTAGCTCAGATCCTGGAGCCTAGGACAACGTTCTGATATGTTGGTGAAAGAGGCGCCAGCTTAACTTCAGATCAATTCTCCTGTTAAACCAGATCCTGGCGCAAGAACTGTAGGACAACTTCACTGCACATCGTTTTCACCGTCTTTGAGCTTCACCTCTGGCTGACTCGCCTAGGGAAACCCCTGAGATGCATCAATCAAAAAGAAAACAAAAAGATTCATTGTTCGACAGAAAAATTGTAAGAAGTCAGTAGAAACAGGTTTTCTGATCTACTGTGAGATCACCAAATTTCACACGGTGTGATCGCTTGTGGTGTTTGCTTCTCCAGGAAACAAATTACACCTTAAAAACTGAACAATGATTCCCAATTGCTCAGTGTATTCCCTGAATTGCAACTATAGTCTCTCAATACACATGAACTATTTACAGTAAACAGAAAAGGACAATGGTACTTTAGGCCAAAAGCCAATATGTCAGTCAGGCTGGAACGAAGCATCTCTGTTTTCAGCTGTCAGCTATAAGCCATTGATTTATGAATATATCACACTGTAATTGATTGGGATGGGTTGCTGGAGGCTCTTGTTAATATTTCACTTGACCTCTCACCAAATTGGAGCTTATCAGCTCTGACAGATGACTCGCGTGTGAGATGTGAAATGAAAGCTGTTGCTCTCCTGTCCATGTCATTAAAAATGCAGCGGAGGAGCAGCCGGAGGTGAGGCGTAATGAGTGGAAGCGGGGCGCCGGGACCTCGGTGGGTCCCGTCCGCCTTGGCTTACCCTGCCGCTCTTTCAGGGAAACCTTTGTTTTTCCTCCCCTGTGCTTCATCATCAGATTTTGCCAGTTGAAGGTAATTATCAGCTTGTTGGCAGCAGCTCCTGAATCCTAAACGAATCGGATTCCGTTGGTTTTTAATTCATCAAATTCAGCACCTAAATGTCTGCACATTGTTCCATTTGTATCATTTATTATCGATGAGCACACATGGCAATCTTGTAACAGAGTTTGAAGCAACTTCTGTCTTTCATCCATGAAGATGCATGCCACCATGTTTAGGTGCTGATTCTGAGTATGTTTAGTAAGTCAGTTGTGCTAGCTTGCTAGCAGCCCAAAGTGACTTTTTTTTTTTTTTTTCTGCCGTAATAACGACCTGCATCTGATCTTTTCATGACAGTCTGAACAACACAGGTCAGATTTTTTTCGAATGCAACCCAGGCCACTTTGATATTCGACACGTATCCGATCTTATCAAATGTGACCTGAATCTGATCGGCCGAGTCGCATTGATCCGCCCTGAATGTGAGTGGTACATCACTATTCTGCATTTTGAAAATCACAAGCGGTAAGAAAAACAACAACCACATTGAACTGTAATGAGGATTAAGTTGTTAATGTGCTGGCTCCGGTTGGACGACAACTTTAAAATCATTATATAACATCCACATTTACTTCCGCGAACACCGAGTATGTCTCCTTTTTTATGGCGGTCGACAAAACACTGAGCATGCTCTCTATGTGACGTTATCGCACCCTCTACTGCACATGCAGGACATTTTCAAGTCATTTGCCGTTCACACTGGAGATCATGTGCTGTTTGCATATATTTGGAAGTATGAACGGCCAGAACAACAACAAAAAAAATCTGATTTGACAAGTGGGTCACTTCAGGCTGCAGTGTGAACGTAACCTAGTTGTTGTAGTGTTGACAATTAATAGTAAAGCACTGTGCCCTTTATTCAGATTTTTTAGTGTTATGTCAATTTCCCAACACCGATATTCCTGACTCAATGCAAAGCTCACATGTGAGTCACACGATAAGTGACGTCCAGTAACAGGCCTATCAACGGTGAGCACCCACCAGCAGGAACATGAATCAAGCTTCCATCATTGGAATGTATAGAATGAAGCATCGCGTCAATAGGTCAGGAAAATGTCCGTTCATAAGAATAAAAAAACAACGTGGATAATTCCGTCTTAATTACCATCTGCAATGAGCGGCACCACATTATGATCCGGTCTAATGAGATGATATGAGGAAAGTCAGGAGGAAGGGGTAACCGATAGGCCTCTGGTGAGGTGTTCCCCTCCAGGAGGGATGGGATTGCTACAAGCAGGCAGATATTATCTCCTCTGATGCCCATTGTGGAGCCAACTCCCTCTGCAGAGGCCTGGAAGCATTGTTGGAATTGATTTAGTGAAGTGGAGCCCAATCTTTGGACACTTTGCTGCTATTTACTGCAGCTTCAAATCACAATTTCGAACAGAGCTAAGTCGGGGATTTAATTAAAACTCAAAAGGGGGACTGACTGACATTGCGGACAGGGAAAGATGCGAGGAATCAATTGTGCAATGCAAATGAGTTTCAAATTCCCCTTTTATTTCTGCTTCTATTATTTATTTATTTCTGTCTTTAAACCTTCACAGCTCTCTGGTGAGCTAGCAGGGGGGATCTTTATTCACCAGAGAAGAAGATAGTCGAGCGCTTAAGCTCATTACTGAAATATGGGCCTAAATGATTGGAGTTCCATCCCATGATCATGTCATTCAAAAGGAGCCTGCTGAACGAACAGCTACAGCCAATTTCAAAAAGAATATCAGAGAAAAGGAAAACCAACAAGATGTGTTTTCACATCTTCACGAACGGTTCAGCAGATGTTGATCTACTTCCACCCAGCGCAGAACAGAATCCTCTTATCTAAAATATCAGCAGAAAGGCAGGGAGTTTTTCAATTATCAGCGTGTTGACATGAAATCCACCAATCCACACGGCTGAATTGACATATTGTTTTTGGAACATGTCATTTTACCACCCACAACCAGATAAGATGACACACTGTTTCCTCTTTTTTTTTTTTTGTTCAGGCATCAGCAGCTACAAGTTGTTAAACGACGGCTTCTCTCTGAGCGGCGGCAGGTTTCTACGTTTGCCTGTCAAACTGCGAGCTTCAGGAGACTCCGAAGGCAACGTGGCGTCGCATTAAACTTTAATCCCATCCAATTAACATTTTACACACGCAGCCGTCACGACAAGTCAGAAAATCAAGTGCTGCTCCTTCCTTCGGGGCTTCTGGGCTGTTAGTGTCTCATTTTGCACATCTATCACATCAATAATTGTTTGCTTAAATGTTTTTATTGCTGTATCAAAGCATTTTGTTGAAAAAAGATTTTATTTTAAAGTTAAAAGTGCTTTACATCCTAAAAACATATAGTCATCAATAGTAAAAGGTAATGCAATAAACATTACATTTTATCTAATGGCATCATCAAAATGATCATGCAATACACATCAAACGTGTTGATTAATGTTTCATTTACTGCTAATCAAAGGCAAATTTAAATGCAAATTTTTCGCCTTGATTTAAAGGAACTCTATTTTGCAGTTTTTTGGAAGTTTGTTCCAGATTCGTGGCACATAGAAGCTAAATGCTGCTTCTCCATGTTTGGTTCAACATAAAGGCATGGATAAGTCTCTCTTGATCTCGCTGAGACATCAGTCCTCTAATTCTGAAAATGTTCTTCAGGTGATAGAAGGCCGACTTTGTAACTGACTTTATGTGACTCCGAAGGTTCAGGTCAGAGTTCATCAGACAGATTTCAGGTCTGTTCTCTGGTTTCCAGCTGTAGTAACTGAAGATGTGTGTGCTGACTCTAGATTGTTCCTGTTTAGGTCCAAACATAACAAATTCAGTTTTGTTTCTGTTCCACTGGAGGAACTTATGGAGCATCTTTTTCTAAGCATCTGTTTAGTGCTTGGATGGGTTCAGAGTCACCAGGTGACATTATGAGGTAGAGCTGAGTTTAATTTTGCGTAGCTGTGGTAATTAATCTTAAGTAGTTAAGTAGTAGTTAAGTAGCCATGTGTTACTTTCACATGACCAAAGGTATTGCCTGAAAATTTTGTTATTGGACGAAACCAATAACAAAAGTGTGTGAATAACCAATGAAGCCCGGAATGTTAATCAGCTGTGAGTTTACTGCCCACACACTGAAGCAGCTCAGAGTTACTCTGTGAACAAACTCAATTCAAATGCAATGTTTACTATTCTAAAACTTCTGAAACTGCTATTTAAAGCAGTCTTTATAATGTTGACTAACATATTTAGCAAAAAAGAAATTGGTGGTTTTTCTTTTGTTCAGTTTATTCAATTTTCAGTTTCAGTTGTTCCCAGTTTTCTCGTGGTGCATCACATTTAAGAAAGCATGTGTGTGTGTGTGTGTGTGTGTGTGTGTGTGTGTGTGTGTGTGTGCGTATGTGTGTGTGTGAGAGAGATGAGACCACCTTCTCTGATGACATAGTCAGAAGCAGAGTGGAGCGTCTCTCTGCAGCTCGGTGATGGAACGGTTTAGAAAGAGTCTACCATTTCTAATCAAGACTTCTGTCTTCTGCCGGTAAAGCACTGACCAATAATAAATACTCCACAAACCGCCTCTCTAGGACCAGCTATCCCTGTCTTAGTGCAGCCTATTTAAAGACGTCTCAGTGGCAGATCCACTCTGAGCCTCACTGCTGATCTTGCTGCCTGTTTTCATGCGCAGCAGAAGGCAATAACAGCATGAAACAGAAAAAAAACCCATTTGGCCAATCAGAGCCCCTGCTGCTCCTGCTCTCTGGATCAGATCTCATTTAAATTTGCAGACGGCTCACCGCTGCCATGCTGTGATATCTGTAAGGAAGAGTATAATAGTAAATCTAAAAAACAGGTGCACCGCACTTTGTTGCTCTAACTGCAGCTGCTGGGGTAACTAACGTTTTGCAGCGTTTAGATCTGCTTTACTGCTGATGTGGTGATGGGATCTGTGTCGTTTGTTAGCTTAAATTGGTCATTATGTCATTACAGCTCACCCTCACTTCTGTCTGTCTTGATTGTCTCTGCTTGTTCAAGGTTTTCATGAAACCTTTCCATCATGACATGACTGATGGACTTGAAGGGGCTGTAAAATATCAGAGAATAGCAAAGACAATGGTAGAATCCAGAAATAAAATGAAGAGCTTAAATCCTAGTAGGCCTGACTGCTGGATATGAGGAGAGAGATGACAAGAGAGGAGCAGGTAGGGAAGGAAACACACAATGTAAGAGATCAAAAATACACTAAACACAAAACAATGAGAGCAAAGTGAAATCTAACCAAAGGATTATAGTTAAAGTAGCTGCTGATTGGCGAAGAACAACGGGAAACTGAACCTTCGGGTATATGTCTGACAAAAAGTGAAAAGTTGTTGGGGCGGTTTAAGCGTGAGAAAGCGGTGTGAGTCTGTATCTCTGCAGAGTTAATCAGTGCAGAGGAGAGCTGGTAGGTCTCATCCTCACCAGATCTTGTCAGCAGCACAGAAAATCCCCCTTCTTGTAACAAATGTCAGCACTTGCAATGCATCATGGTCTAAGGTGATGAATCTTGTGTACAGCTGCCGTTTTTTCCACAGGTGGTGTGGTGAACAGCACAATGGTGGCAGACACCAGGCAGGACAACATGCCACTCTTCAGAAGGAAGACTTGTTTTCTAAACCCAACAGCCAAACGACATCTGACTGAACAACTGAGGATAATTCTGTTAAGATCTGCTGATCATTCATGAAACTCATATCTCTATTTACTTTCATGAAGTGATATAACTGAATATCTTATTCGCAATGGCTGACAAGCAAACAAATTCAACTGCGACTCCCCTACTCAGTTCCTTCAGACTAGCCAGCAGCAATTAGCAAACACTTGTGCTGCTGCCTGGTTCCAGAAACAAGCCTGTTGTGGTAAAATAAGGGACCAAGAGCCACCGCCCGGCTGCTTTCACACCACCCGGCCTCGCACACACACGCACACATATGCACACGCACACACACAAAGGGAGAAAGAAAAGCTGACAAAGAGAGAGAAAGAGGAACCTGAACGGCCGGATCTACTCCGCAGATCTGTTGATGTCTCTCTGCTCACTGGGGAGGAGTGCCAAGTCAGCACAGAGTTGAGTTGGTCTGGTTGTGCATCTAAAGCAGGGGAGAGCAGGACGGACCGCTGCCAGCAGCGGCAGGGGAGGACAAACCGTCACTCACTGACCACACTATTTAAACGGGAGGAGGATGAAAAGAGGCTCTGAAATGTGCCAGCACAGCAGGAAAACACATCAAAAGATATCTGTGCTGTTGCTGAACATGCGTAGTGAGTGGAGTCAGGCAGTGCGTTTCTGTTCATTATGATTGAAGGCCACGCTGCACGACCTACAAGACCAATACGAGTGTGGACAGTTTAGAAAACAAGCTAAATATTTTGTGCCATAAAATGTCGCCCAGAGTTAGTTCTTTGAGATTTTTTAAACTCTAATGCTATAACTGCTTTTGTTTTTTGTTTTTTTTTGTTTGTTTTTATCTTTTTATATTTAAAAGCAATATTTTCAAAATGAGCTATAAAGGAGACATTTTATATTTCAATTTCTATTTGATTTGTTTGACATCAACATAAGAATGTGTCTGTTTTCATTGTTTTCCAGTAAGATTTTAGCTTAAAACATGTTTCTTGTTTATCCAAATGTTTTATGATTTCAACTATAATCCTGATGAAAACGTACCAGTTCTGAGGTGAAGTAATCTGCCAGCCGAACTTGTGCTCTTTTCATCAATATTAAGGAATTATTGACTTAAAACTGGCTCCTACATTTTTGTTAAATAGTCACTTCTAAGTTAGTACACTTGAAGTAAGACAAAGCTAAGATATTTGTACTAGAAACTGAACCTAAAATACTTGGTAAGTTTTTGAGTTATTGAAACTCTAAATCAGTGGTGCCCAAAGTGAGTCCTGGAGGGCCGGCATCCTGCATGTTTTAGTTCTCTCCCTGGTTTAACGCACCTGGATCAAATTGGATCAAATGATGACTCGTTAGAAGGCCTAAGAGGAACATTATCAAGCTGAAAAGATTATTACTACCATCAGGGAGAGAATGAAAACGTGCAGGATGCCGGCACTCCAGGACCGACTTTGGACACCCCTGCTAAATGTACCAGTCACTACATCACTGAATAATGCTGTTTTTTTTTTGTTTTTTTTACATGAAAATATCATCTTCAAATATGAAACTCCTACAAAAACATACAGATAATTTTAAGTACACCCCTTTAATTTCTGCGGTTTTGTATATTTCGAATTACAAACTTTAGATTCAAACTTTACATAGGCATCATGCCAACATGGTGGAACGTTAACGTGTTATTTTTTACACTTGTTACAACTCAACAGTTCCAGAGTTGGGTAATAGTCTCGGATATTTTTGTAAAGTAAATAATAACAACAGATTTAGACTCTCTGCTGAAAATCAGAAATAAGTTACAAAGTAGAAAACTTCTCCATCCACTCCAACGCTATGAAAACTAAATAAAAATATGATATTGTAAAATTAATGAGAAGATGCATTAAAAGCTATCATCCCAGAAGAAGTTGAATTAGAACATTACATTCTGAGCATATTGTTTCATGCTTTCTGGATATATATATAT
>NW_015113416.1:199668-203192 GCF_001443285.1 Poecilia latipinna | reverse complement strand
AAACTCAGTCCACTTCCCATCATCTCACTAAATAATTCCTTGATTGCAGAGCCTCTTCGCTTTGCATGAAGCTCCTCCAACTTCCAAAAAAAGATGAACGTTTCTGAGAATTTCACTGCGGAATATGTCATGTCTGACCTTCATGCCAGGTCAGCCTGAGTTACTGCTTAATGTCCCTGCCGGTGACAGCGAAGCCGTGACGAACAATCTCCATCTAGAAATGTCTTTTACAGGCAGTTTAAGAGACGCCCCAGCTCCATCTACCACGGCAGACAAAGATGTTCTCGAGATGAGGCTTTTAAAGGCGTGAATAAAAATAGGTTCACCTCACGTTGGCGTGAATACCTTTGCCAAAGGTTTTTGCTTCATTTGCCTGACACTTAACAAGGAGCCAGGAGAGTTCCCCACTTATTCAACATTACTCCTTCACTGGCAGCCTCATTATCCTCCATAAAGAAGCTGCAGAAATGCTTCACCGTGTGAGGAGGAAGACAGCGTCAGCCACAGCACAATTAGTGCCATCCAACCTACCATGAGGCACATATCAAGATTATTTTTTTACCCATCTATATTAACTTGTACACAGGTAGATGGAACTGCAGCTAAAGGGCCTCACTATTACCAAACACAACACTAGATAGTTCCTTGTAAACTATTCATACTCCTTGAAGTGTTTTCCCTTTTTGTTGCTGCACAGCGCCCAGTATATTCTACGTCAGACAGACCAGCATAAAATAACAATAATTAAAAAAAAAAGTACTGTAAACTGGTGGGAAAAGAATAAATGATTTTCAAAATGTCTCAACAAAAATGTTGCATGGTTACATTATTGAACAAAGAGCATCGTGAAGACGAAGGAAGACAGCAGACGTGTAATGTTGCACTCAGACCGAACGCATTTTGTGCGCCAAAAAGGCATCCACCCCTTCATAAATCATTAACTATATGTTAAAAAAACTATATAGAAGAAGTAAATATATCACTTCTTGTATAAAAATCACTAAGCACAAACATAGAGGAAAAAAAAAAAAACTATCCAAAAACAAAACAGGTACAACATAATTTGAAGTTTTTTGACCAGGTATCCTTTTGATAACCCATAAAAACATATACTCTGGTAAGCCCATGCTTGTTTAATTCCAAAGACAGCAAATACAATCATATTTGAATTCATGTAATGTAAAAAAGTCCTTGCAACTCAACTGACAGTGAACCTAATTTTGCTCTAAACTTTGCATTATTTTATCATTTTATAACTTTGAAGTCAAGCTTGAAAATCACTCTAGAAGCTTGTCTTAGCAAAGGGTGACACGACTTTTGGTCTTTTTTCCCTCTGACAGGCTCTTTGTACAATGGCAGATGAAATTGAGAGTAAGAGTTTGGTTTCACCACCCAGACGAGGGTCACCTTTACCACTATCATCACGCTATATCACTCCAGCCCAGTTTGACGACGTGCTGACCCGTATCGGTACCTGCATTTGTTTGTCCTAAATTGTCGTCTTTGTGTGATGTAACTTCCTGGGCTCTTGTTCCTTCCATCCAGTTGGATAATCAGCCACTACGTCACATGGTGGAGTCTCTCTGATTGGTTGATGTGCCGAGTTATATTCTGGAAATCTGAAAATTCTTGAAAGTGCGCGAGACTTCTTGACACCCGAAGACAGCAGACTTTGCATGACAGATGCCCTTGATGCTCAAATCGTGTCCTGTCTGAACAAACTATAAGGCCTGAGGTTCTGGAGGAGCTTCATGCAGGATTGGGTTAGGAAGCCATATCCCAGGCTTAGAACATCTGAGAGAACTGTGTTCAATCTGTCCTCTAAATATGGAGGAAGTTTGGAACACCTAGAAGCCATCAGAGGAGTTTCAATCATAGAATCAGCCAAGGTTTGGTGGTTTGTACAAAGATATTAATGTGTTGCGCTGGTCCAGTCAAAGTCCAGACCTAAATCCACTGAAAAATCTAACGGAGGGTTTGAAAATGAATGTTTCATGTCCAGGATCAAACTATGAATTAGGAGAGACTTATTTAAAAACTTAAAGATCAGAACGAATATTAAAAACAAATTATGCTTCAGCTGGAGGAACTCAAGTGAAGCACAGGTGTGTTCCTCCAGCATTCAGTTGTTTTGCACTCCTTTAATTAAAAACAAATGTATAAAAATAATTTGTTAAATAAATACTTAAAAGTCTGATGATGTCTTATTTTCTGAGTTTATCTTCCATGATGTGAATTAGAAAAGAATCCAGGAAAGGCTCTGCTGCTTTGATTGTGATTATGATTTATGTATAACAAGGTAAATGTATAACAAACATTTTTTTAGTGTAAACTTTTTGTTCTTGCCACTGACAGGAAGTTTAATATTATCTATTTTTGTACTTGCTTGGGCTTAATTGTTTTAGCATTCCTTTTTCTTTTGACTTGTGTATATAAAAGTTTAAAAAAGAGAGAAAAATAAATAAATATTGAAATATTAAAACAGTTGTAGTGAACCTGAGCAGTTCAGCATAAATAATGAATAAAGAAATGTTCAAATATGGAAAGCTGATAGAGCCCTAATGTCATAATTTGTAAAATCCAAATGAAACACTTTACAGTCTGTGAGAAAATGTGGTTCAATTCACTTCGTAAAGTAGTGTACACAGTCCTTCAGGGTGTTTTTGGTCCAACAGTTCAAAGCCTCAGTAATGTCACAAATGTCCAAAAACACGTTAGCCACAATGAAAACGAAGAAAAAGCCGTACTGTACGTTCTCCTTTCAGCTCCGCTGATCACACCGGAGCCTCCGAACGCTTTAGATGTGCTGCTATTTATGCAGAGCAAGACTGCTGAGACCGCAACGCAACGCTGTGTGACCCACATTCAGCTGACTTGAAAGTGCTGCTCGTTGCCAAGTTTAGCAGAGGGCAAAAGTACAACAGAGGGCACGGCTCTTTCATCAGGCCCTGAGCGAGCGAGCGCTAAAAACACAACGCGCCTAAATGTTTTATGAAGGTCAGGAAAGCAACGTCCAGCTTTCACTTTCGCCTTCAGAGCATAAATCTGTGTTTCATCATTGTTGTTTTGAATTATTTGGAGATATTTTATGCTTTTAAAGGTTAGTTTTAGTGGATCAGGCAGGCAAACGACTGGGAGAAAAAGGGAACTGTTGTATATAAGTCCACTAATACGGAGCTGCAGGGGGTGCAATGCAAAGAGGGACAAGCTGACACTGACAAATTAAAAAAAATCAGGTTTTCTATTATGAGTAATCATTAAATTGTGAAAAAAGCGGAGAGCAGGACACGTCGTCCAAAAGGAAAGATTTGCAAAGAGTTGCAAAAAATCTGACAATGTGAGTGAGGTGGTTTATTCATAATATATAAACCACAAGAGAGATTTGTGGTTATGTTACATCTGACTGATTCCTCACAGAAAGGAGAAAAAAGCAGCAAGGCTTGCAGAGCTGCAGGATTCTCACCGGGTCAAAGGTCAACAGACTTTATCATCTAAAAAAAAAAAAAAAAAAAAAAAAAAAAACA
>NW_015113416.1:172290-196507 GCF_001443285.1 Poecilia latipinna | reverse complement strand
GGGCGGCGGGAAGTTTCCCCGGGGGAAAGAGAACAACCATTTTTATCTAAAAAAAAAAAAAAAAAAAAAAAAACTGATAAACTGATTTTCTCCACAGTCACAATGAATAAATCTGATTTAGAGCCATACGTTTTACATGACCTTAATAAAACACTTGAGCATTTTAATATCTACTGTAACAGTTTTTTATTGTCTTTATATTTCTGCTTTTAGATTTTTATAATTAAGCCTTTGTGAACAGAAGATGGATACATTTTCTCCTACAGCATGTTGATTGTTTTTGGGAAAACCATTTTTTTAGTTTTATTTAAGTTTCTATAGTAATGAGAAAGAGAAATAGATCTAAGTTTTTTTCTGGTACTATTAATTATTATATTGTGGAAGTTCAACACAATTTTTTGATAAACTAAAATGAAAAACTGATAAAAACCTACCTTTGTGATTATGTCTATATTTAAAACCAGATTTAACAGGTTGAAGAATCCAGCCCAGCCCTTCCCGTCAGCCCAGCTGAACGCGCTGGCTGAAAAACTATTTTCAAGTTTCACAGCAAATTCTCAACTTCATATTAAGCAGGACTTTGACTGGGCCATTTCAAGACATAAATATTTTGACCTAAACTAGGGGTGTCAACCTAATTTTTATTTGGGGTGATATCAAGACCATGAATGTTGTGGAAAGTGCTGGATATCTGCTTTCGATGGGTATTTCTAAAACACCGAAGAATATTTAACATCTTTTCACATTGAAGTGAATTGAGAATTTGAAAAATATATTCAAATATCAATATTAATCCAATATCAATATCTGGATCTATCCTGATGTTTAAAGAAAATTCTACATCTGGTATCGGTGACAATGTGCTCAATCCATAAGGGCAGATCTATTCAATCCAATTCTATACTTTGTGCTCTGACTGGCATTGCTTCATTATTTGTCATTTTACATTATAGTTAGAATTCCTAATTGCACTTTCTGAACCATTTAAAAGAAGGTTTGTTGTGTATTTTTACATGCTTGACCAAGATAGACACCGTATTGTTTAAGTCAGTTTCAGTTCTTTATTATCTATTGCACATTGATTCTTCTACTCCTAATTGCACTGGCTGAAAAGATTAAAGCTGTTTTTATTTGTTTGACCAAGCTCTTAAAGCGACAGGTGGAGTTAAGTGTGCTGTTGCTGTACTGGTGCAGAGTTATCAATTAAATTTGTAATTCAGGACATTTATTAAACATAGAAATGTTTTAAATCCGTTCAGCTGTTTTTTCTGTAGCAGATCGGCATCGGGCGATACTAAACCTCCGATATCGGTGTCAGAAGTGAAGAAAGTGGATCGGTGCTTCCCTACAAAATACATCAGCGGTCTGCCAAACGCTTGCAGAGTGATTCTTCCTAAAAACAGAGAAGTACCAGTAAGAGCTCGCCGTTCTCTCCGTTCTCATTTACCCGTTCATGACAGGGAATCACCTGAACAGCTGCAGCGCTGGCCGAGGCGCTGGCCAGACAAACACTTGATTTTCCTCCAATGAAGCCGAAGCTGGCCGGCAGACATAAGGGAATTAATTACACACTCACAGATTCACAGTTGTGATTGCAAACACAATGAGTTGAACACAAACAAACAGTGGTCAGCATTCATTCGCTCAGATGAATAAAACAGTGGCAGTCATTAGCCGCTGGTGCAGCTCCACTTTGCCCACAATTTGCTGACAGCCCTTATTGTGGGGTTTCATTTCTCAGACAGAAAAGCTTCCTACGTCTGTCTCTCCATCCCCCTGCTTCCTCACGATCCTCTACCGCCTCTCTTCCTTGCTAATGGATAAATACATAATTGCATTGTGAGGCCCGTTTCAATAAAAATCCAGTCTGTAATCAAATAAATGTGATTCAACAGATATCTTTAATAGCGTTTAGGCGGAGCGATAAACTTAATTCCTGGTTGATGGTTAAACAAAAGAGCTCTCTGAGTCCATCCGTTTACTCATCAGAAAATGGAAATAATGGCAGAGCAATAATTCAAAACTCTAACAGCTGAATGCATTTTTGCTTAGAGATTGAATGAATGTTGTACAACTACTGTCAATTCCACTTTCTTACAAGTTCATACAATAAGCATTTTTTAGCAGCTGAACCAAGTTTCTGTTATTTCTGAATTTGTTTTGCTATAAAATATAACAACTGACTAGACATGCATTAAGAGCAGCTCTTCCATATTAGAGATGCTATTAAGACAATACATGCTGCTGCCATTTCTCACTATCAGTTAAATTTCACGGTCGGGATCTGTTACTGAACATGTGCATGAACCCCGTCTGCACAGACCAGTGGGATCCTTGTTGTTTACTGAACTTACAAGATGGCTCAAAGTGCAACTGTTTCTTTTACACAAGCACACATTTACTTGGTCAGAGTAAATTGTTACAATCACTGTAAAAAGATAACTACTTTATAACATGAGTGGTTCTATATACAGTGAGCTAACCACTCAATGTGTGTCCACACAGGCTGCCAGCTGGTAGTGGTTTTAGTAACTGTAAATATTTGACGACTCTTCAATCTCGGCTCACTACGCGGCGATGCGTTCTAGCAGTAACCTGATGGACCTCACTGGTACGTCTGTTCAAACAGAAACACACTGGATGGACGTTCTCCAGCCTCTGCTTTCTGCTCTTACAGTGTGCATCAGGCTGACAGGGAATCAGTGTCCGACTCATCTCGACCCCGCAGCTGTGCTGAAGCCTCGCGCCGCGTTCAGACATCCAGCCACAAAGAGGGAGGCTGTCTCACGTCTCGCTTTTGCTTATTCTCAGCGCCTGCTGAATAATCGACGCATTTTAAGTCCAACACAAAGCACAGTCATGCTGTTGGTGGAGCTGGTTTATTTCATGTCCAAGGATTTTTTTTGTTTTGTTTTATGTCTTGTACTTTCAGACATCTCAACCCCACGACAAGATGATTTGAAAATGTTTGCCAGGCTACCGCTTAAACAGAACCCCTCGTTGTCTGGATATTCCACGTTTATTTATGGCCCTGCTGGGAAAAAAAGGACAGACGATCTAAAACTGAGCAAACATTAAACTCAAATTGTGCCACTTGTGGTGGCAGCTTGTTGGCCACCATGAGTTGGAATATCTCTGAGCTCTGTTTGGTTTGCAGACTTTTCATTATGTTTTGGATGGGGACTTTGGACAACGCTTTTTTGGACAATTATTCCTTCTGGTTCCAAATCTTGTGCAACTGGAAGAATGTTTGATCGTAGTTTTTCACCGTTGGACAGTTAATAATAATACCTTTATTTATAAGGCTCTTCAAAACAATGCATTGAACAGTTATAATAAATCAAGACAAAAATAAAACAGCACAGTTGCTATGACGCTTGACCATGGTGACAACCAGAAGCTGTGGATTAGCAACTCAAAAGCTACAATTCAAACCATGTCTTCTATCATTCAAAATGGGCAAGGATCACATTCCTAACCGTCTCTCTGCCCTCCTGTCTCATTCATTTATTTTCTGCATAGCTTTCTAACCAAATGTTCAGACAGAAAATTAAAGAGGAGAAGCAAAAGCAAAGGAGATGGGTCAGCAGAGCTGCTAACAACTGATGGAGTCACCCGGACATGTTACTGTGGAATATCGCCTCTCCTGCCTGGATATGGAGCAGTTAGCAGGTCATGACATGCAGTTAGCATCACCAGGAAACAGCATCACCATCCACACCAAGACTTTGGCGATATGAGTAAAGACAATTTACTCATAATTCAATTGAATTCTGTTGATTTGGTTCCGTTGTGACACTAAAACGTACTCACTAAAAAGTGTTTAGAATTAATTTTAAACATACTTAATCAAAAACACCACAGTAAACACTGTTACATAATTAAAACAGTCAACCGCTGTTTTGTACAAAGGTTTTCTAGCCACATAAATAAAGGAACAAATCTCAAACAGTGTGTTAAAAAAAGTTATAGCCAGCATCAAATCATACAGTGTATTGCACTGACCAATCAAATCTGAGGCTTCATTTTGATGTTTTCACCAACAGTAAAGGTTTATTACTAGTACTAGAAGTAGCAGTTTACAGGTTGAAACATGCAATTGTTTTTGGTAACACTTTATTTGAAGGGGGGTGAATAAGACTGACATGACACTGTCATAAAAACCTGTCATGAACATGAATAAGCCTTCAGGAATATTTATGACTGTTGTCATAAAGTGTCATTCGGTAAATTATGACACTTTATGACAACAGTCATAAATATTCATGAAGACTTATTCATGTTCATGACAGGTGTTATGTCATGTTTATGACAGTGTCATGATAGTCTTATTCACCCCTCTTCAAATAAAGTGTTACCTTGTTTTTTTTTTTTTTTTTTTTTAACTTGAAGGAGCTTCTCTCTCCCAAGACAAGTTTCTTGTACATGCAGCGATTCTGGGAAACTGGAGCCTGATTGGAGGGGACATGCAGCTCCACCGTTGCCAGCAGAGTGTTCAGGACTGGGCATATGTGATAGAGTCCTGGCAGGGACACGGGTCTACTGAGCTCTGATTGGCACTGGAAGCCAGCCAGCATGGCCCACTAGCACTACACCTGATGATAGGCAGATCCAGCCACATGATAGGCAGCCATGATCATGAAACTTGTCTCAATGTGCTGCCAGTATCCTGGGTAAATCTACAAGAGGCAGGAGGACGTCACTCTCCAGGATAGTGGGGCTATCTCCAGCTCACTGGAGTCAAATAGGCAAGACAGGCTGGTGGACAAATAGCTTGAACTTGCTCGACCCCTCGCCCCGTCACAGAGAACGTATGTCAAAAGCATTGCTTGACTCTCTGACTTTGAAGCCTAATGGAATTAGGGTTGAGCAGACAGCTGGCTGGGAAGGGGGAGCACAGAGCCTGGAGAGCATTATTAAGTGTAATGAATGTCAGTGTACCAAGCTCGTCCACCGTATCAGGTGCCAATTACAGGGACGGACCTTGATTTGCTTCTAAACTCAATGCACCAAGGAGGAGCTCCTTTGGCCTAACTGACATTTGCCTCATTAACTTGGAGAAACAGGAGGAGAAGCAGAGCGCCGATTCTCACCCCCCAGGCCTCCAACGGGCCCTCGCTGGAGCACCGGGGACTGACATCCGCCTCGCTGCGGCTCCCTGGAGTTCACTTCTTACCTATTATTGATGAGCCGGAGGCTGGATGGAATACGAATGGAGGACAGCCGGAGTGACATTTGGAGGCGATTAGATGCACTTGTGTGCCACAGCCGTGGCGTTTGGCGGGGCAGTTCATTCATTAGTCAACAGTGAATGGTTCTTCAAATCTTTTCGCATAAAGAGGTAAATAAAGCATTCACGGGCATCATCGCCTCAGGCACTCGGAGCAAACACTATTGATTCTTTCTGGGGTGTTCTGAAATAATGGTCACAGATGTGTCAAGACATTCATCAAAGCGCCTCTATAAGCCAAATCCTCCACGCAGTAAAAGCCAATACGAAGCCCGCTCTGTCAGAGGAATCGGAAATCTGTGCCAGTGTTAGTAGTGACGCTCTTTTAGCTTCTTGCTACAAAATATTCCCATCCAATCACATGCACAGCAACAGCAGATTTTTTTTTTCTTCTTTGACTCAAAACAACATTTTGCTGCTCTCTCAATGCTGTGCTTTCAAGCAGCAGCTTTTTATGGATAGACTGGGCCACGCGGCGGATTGTGCTCTCTAATTTAAAACCACAACTCAATATACTCAACCTGAAGAATATTGAGGCTGCAGATTTATAAATTCTCTGAGGTCTCGTCTCAAAACCAACAAGCCTCAAGGTGCGTGTTTTCTTCTCTTCTAATAATATGTAATGTACTCAACACGACAAAGCAGATTCTCTCGAGGTGCTTCCGCTGGCCTCAAAATATATTCTTGGTCAACTTGTGGCTGCGATTATTAGACCGATATATCAAGGCGAGCGGCAAAAAACAACCGAGAAGAAGAGGGTGACCGTGAGCTTTTTTTTTCTATAACTGTCTGCACCGAGCTTCAATAGAAGATATACAATAGGCCATGTGAGAGGTGGCCAGAATAATCTGACCTCTTCCAGCCACAAGAGAAGGTGCTCAGAAAAGAGGCACTCGGGGCTGTAATGGAGTAATCTATGAATTACTTTTGATGTGGGCACCTGGGATCGCATAAGCACCTGTCAATGAGCGAGTAGGAGGAGAGGTGAAGTACCTGACATGGTTAACTGTGGATTTTTTACTAAGCTGTTGTAAAGAAGGATGCAAACTGCAATAATAGAGTCGATGTTGTGTGGTAGAAATACTACGATGCAAATCCACTGACAATCAAGAATATGAGTAAAACATTTTTTAAACAGAGTATTCTTTGGTGTAAAGATGGGCAGGATGGAGGTAATAGTTGCACAGTGGAGCAGTGATTGTACTGTTGCCTTGCAGCAAGGAGCTCCTTGGTTCTTTCTACATCATTTCCTGATGCATGTGTGTGTTCTCTCTGGGTACTCCAGCTGCCTCCCACGGTCAAAAAATATGACTGCTATGTTAGCTGGTTACTCTAAATGTTTCTGAGGTGTAAGTGTCTCTCTGTGATGCACTGGCGCCCTTTCCAGGGTGGGCCCCGCCTTTCACCTAATGACTAGTGAAGCTATTCACCCGCCCCATGACAAAACAGAGCTGATCCTGCATTACTAATTTGAGTCCATGTTTTGTCCATCCATCTCCTGCCCCACGCTATCACTTGGAAATAATACATGAATACACTTGGGACACATCCACCCGGGGCGAAGACTGCCCCCCTACCTGGTATCACTAATCTAATTCTTTCTGCTTCAAACACCCAGAGTGATAAAATAGAGATTATTCAAAGTATTTTCACTGCAGCAGTTTACGTTTGATATTAGGTTGTGTTGTGCTTGGGTTGGTTAGCAAGCATGAGGACTGTTTTCTGCATATCCTTCAGTGTGAAATAGTTGTACCAGTTAAGAGTTTGCAACAGTACAGCATCAGTTCTTTTTTTATGCAAGACTCATTGCTTTGGTAGTTAAAACAGAGAGTAGAAGCTTTGGTACTGGAACCAGTTTGGTGGAACAACTCATACCCACAAGGACTATAAAGCTGTCAGTCACAAAACAAACATGCTGAACTCTGAACTGAAGAACAGGCTGTAGCCACAGTGGCGCACAACAGCGAGGACATTTAGAGACCACTCACCTAGTTAATGAATTGGTTCAGGACAGCAGGTTCCCAGTGCAAAGCAAGAAGAGAGGAAGAGAAGAAACAGACATATTAGCAATGTATGAACAGTCTCAGGCTATAAAAATTACTCTAAGTGTGTATTTTTATTCTAGTATTGCCGCTTGACTGGACTTTGTTTTCTGAATTCTCCAGAATCAAAGTCCAAAAATCAAATCAGAAGTCAATTTGTAAGTTGGGGATCACAAATTGCCCTTTGGAGTCACAGTGCAACTGTGTGTGACTCGTTTTCCCTTGCCTGTGCTCAGCAATGGACTATTGTTGGACCATTTGAATACAGGAAATAGGCACCAGCCCCCCATTCTCCCAGGGGAAGTTCTCCCCTTGGGAGGATTCAACAACACATGTCAAACGTTCTAGCAAGTTAACATCCAAAACTAATTGTTTCTCCACTGTGTCCTGCAGCATAACAGCCCCATAAGCCTTGTGTGTCAGAGAGTGTGACAATGACTTTGGAGATGTCCAAACCCTGCAGTACCAATTAGAAGGCTTCACCAGCCATCCAGCAAGTCTTCCATCATTCAGACGTTGTGTACTCCAACTGTCAAACAATTCTTTACAAATGGCCACTGACATCTGCAGCCTCTTCCTAATAGCCTAGAGTTTCAATGGCTTTCGAAGTTCACTCCACACTTCAACAGTGTGCTGCTCTCACTCATCTAAAACACAAGTTACACAACTTGCAGTACCTATAAAGAATTATTGGTCTTCTGTTTTTGCTTTTCACTCACGTGTTTCAGATCAAAATTAATACTAGAACTGCTAGTAAATCTTGCCTCACTTTTCCTGACATAATTATTTGATTTCACACCTTACCTGTTTGTGATGCCAAAGTATCACACAGAAACTTAAGTCAAAGACAAAGTCTTGACTAATCCACTCCAAGATATTTGAGCCATTGAAAGAATGAACTGCTGGTGTGTTTTGGATCACTATCCACTGTGGAACAACTCAGGTGAAATTAAACTTAGTGTCCCAAACTGAGTTTCTGTTGGAGAAAATAGCTGTTTTTTTCTTGGATATTGAGAAATTATTGATTCCAGGAGGCGCGGACTGTGTTGAAGTTTGAAATGTTACCAATCGCTAATGTTTGCCCGTTACATACGCAATGCCTCAGTTTGAAGCTATGAAGCTTACCAGAAATTGCTTGTTCTGTAAACAAGCATCCTCCACTGATGAGAGAGACGTGCCGAGCAGAACAAGGCGACTGTCAATGTTGATTCAATAGGAAGTGTGGCCAACATGGACTTAATGTCTTCGTGAATTAGGCTTTGACAATGCTCTCTTGGAATAATTTCTGTAATTTCATCCCTAGAAGAATTGCTACTGTTCCATGTTTTCTCCATTTGTGGATAATGTCTCGGTGGTTCACCAAATACTCTGTACCTTGCTCCAGGCCAACAGATACCAATGACCGTTTCAGATTTGTTTCTACATTTCTTCATCTGTCTTGGTCTTACTTTATGTTGTCAGACAGGATCTATTGAAGTGATTCCTTGATTGACAAGAAAGACAAACAAAGAACTGTGTAAGAGGGAACTGTGTTGTGTTAGACAACTTACTCTCACTGCCACAACAAGAGAAGATGGACATTTTGTGACAGCTGTGCATTTTTTTTTTTTTTTTGCTGAGGTTTACGGAGGAAATTGTTGAAATACCTTTGGGCAAGTTTTAAACATTAACACTATCTACAGTTCTGACCATTAAAAAAAAGAAACACTGGTGAATCGGTGGTTGCACAGCATTTCATTCTCTTGCTAATTAATGACAAAACGTAGAAAATAAGCTAATATATAAGGTTCACAATACACAGTTTGAAATCCTACTGTCTCCCTCTCCAGAGGTTGCCAACAAATGGCTCATATCCAAGGTAAATCAGAGCTCAGTTGGCAGTTGCTAGCTGCTGTGTTTGAACAGTTTCTTGACAGCTTCAGTTTGATGGAAAATAGTCAGCCCAGATTCGCAGGGCAAGGCCGCTGAAACATTTCTCTGGAACTTTTAAAATATTTAAACCATGTCAGTAAAATCTCTTTTGTTAGCAGAACTTTCAAATTCCTCCTGGTAAGTAAAAGTCTGGTAGAGCCACAGCTCAGAGGTTAGGCATTTCTAATTCACACACATTGGAGTGGGACTTTGAGCGGTGTCTCCGGTCATGGCCTTAGCCGGTGGGAGCCGTGCTCCCGAGGGCCTGCCGGACAGTCCTGGCTGGTGACACATTGATGTATGAGCTCCAGTTTTTGCTCCTTTCACCCTGCAGCACAGAGAGGCAGGTGTGCTGATCAGTGCCACTTGATCTGTCAGTCGGATGGATAAAAATAGCCTTGGAGATTGAGCTGGGAGCAGGACTGGCCATACTCTATGGTGGAAACTCAATTGACTTTGAAAGCTCCCAGAATGTTCTTGACCAAAGTAAATGAGGCAAAGCCTTCTCAAGGTTGTCCATCTTCAAACTTTGTAGGTATCAGTTGAGCTGAAAGAAGGAGCCTTCTCTTCTAACTAGATAAAACACCTGGGAAAGACTTTGTCAATTTTTGTATCATATAAAGTTATGTTTTACTTTACCTTTTGTTACATTTTGTCATGTTAAAGACAAAATGTGTTTCCTTGGAATTCTGCAACAGGCCATAGTAGCAGCCCCCAACCCACCCCTTTACTCTGATAAACCTAAATAAAACCCAATATGGCTAACTCCCTGCAGCAGTCATTAAATCAGTAAACACCAGGGCAAAATGTATTTAATCTCAGAGTAAATCCAGGTTCGGTGAATGTCTCACAGATCTGGATGAGAACATTCATGAACAAACAACATCATGACTAAGGAACACAGCAGACAAGAGTCAGGGGGAAATTTATGGAGAGGTTTATGGGAGGGTTAGGTTCTAATGCAACATCACAAGATTTAAACATCTTACAAAGAACCAGGTAATCTGCCATTCCCAAATGAAGAGATTATGACAAATCTGCAGATTTACGAAGACATGGCCAAAGTCCACCTAACGTGACAGGCCGATTAGGCATTAATCAAAGAAACTGCCCACAGAATAAGCTCAAGTAGGAGAATCTGTTGTCGAGGCAACTATCTGTTGCACTCCACAAATCTGAGCTTTATGGAAGAAAGGTTAATGTTGAAAACAGGAATTTTGTTTGCAGTTTGCCACAAGTCCTGTAAGGAGAAGGTGCTCTGGTCAGACGAGACCAAGATTAAACTTTTGGCCTCCAGCATAGTTCAGTAGAATCAAACACATTTGACAGAAAACACTGAATGCACCATCTCCACCGTGAAGCATGGTAGCAGCAGTTGACACTGGGCTTATTTCCACCAGCAAGGTGTTTTTATTTTACTCTAGTATCTTATGTCTTTATTCATCTGATGGTTATGATACTATTTTTTTTTTTTAGTTTAGTCAGATTTTTACCTTTGGTCAATGTTTAGGATTTTATTTCATTTTACTGTTCCTAGAAAACCAATGTGTGTTTTTTTTTTTTTTTTACTTTGACCAGTTCAAAAGTGTTTATATTCAGTACATGATATTAATATGCCTGACTGAGTGATTTCCACCCTACCAGTGCTTTGCAATAATTTATTCTCCAGTAGGGGGCAGAGAGTCCCTGCGAGGATGGACAGATGTAAACGTAAGGGGAATACTGGAAGAAAACCAATTTTCTTGACACTATGGCAGAGGTTCACCTTCCAGCAGAACACTTGTGTAAGAATGGCCCAGTCAAAGTCTGGATCTAAATCCAACTGAGAATCTGAGGACAAAAAAACCTCTCCATTCAACCTGAATGAGCTGGAGTTGTTTTTATTTTCAAAAACAAAATGAACATCATGGACCGATTTTCCATCACTTCTCTTTCACAAACTAATTTGGGTAAGAAAAAAAAAATCAAATATAGCAGATAGAAGATGGTGGTTACAGCATCTTCTGGAAGCAATGTGCACTATGGAACAGTGAGAGGTTCTCTGATGAATTCTAGCTTACAAAAGACGAGAATATCAATAAACCCCAGGTAAATCAAGTCCAAGATGGCTGATCCACAGCTCTGTGTGTAGAATAATGCAAAACTCTGTCCCTCCTGGTCATTTACACTAGGATTAATTTGACATATCTTGAGCTATCCTCTTCTGCTGCAGGCTGGGGAAAAGGCATAACTATGCAATTTTCTTTCTTTCTTTTTTTTTTTTAACCAAGGATCCTGATCAAGTGAGATTGAGGGCAAAGACTATGACATGGGAATGAAGCTGCAGTGTCAGCAGCTTTCATTGTGGTGGGGCAGAGGAGGCGCGGCGAGTTGTTTGAAGAGCAGGCAGCTAATGCGGCACATGGACGCTCAGTGTAATTAAATCTGCTCTGTTCCCTTTCATGTTCCCCGCCCTTCGTCTCCGCCGTCTCTCAAATTTGAACAGATAGGTTTGAAAGAGTATTAATGTCAACGCCGTTTACTCAAACCTTTTTCTTTTTTTCTTTTTAGCAGATGAAGCACTTTTTTTTCTTCTTCTTATTGACTCGTCTTAGCCTCAAAGCGACACTGAGAAAACACACGGGGATGCTCCATGAGCTGCTGGGTCTCCGTGACGAAGCCACTCGTTTGGTCCACCAAACACTTCGCTGTTCAGCTACATTTGCTCTGACTGAAGTCTGTTTTAATGAGCAGTTCTCTATTTCATTTCCACTTGATATGCATCAGTCTTTGCTTCATCAAAAGTACAAGATAAAGTGCGAAGCAGCCTGTTTAATTAGCCAGCCACTTGTGACGGTGTCACTGGCAAGTGTGGTTGTAAATATTGAAGCTATTACCATGATTACTATTAACATCAAAGTGAGGCAAGAGGCCATTTTAATAGAGCTTCCTGGGTGAACACCAAGTATCAAAACAAAGCCTGGAGGCGCAGGCTCAGCAGGTGGTTAGGCTTGTTTACTTACACAGAGCTACTTAAGATTTAGTGGAGGTTTTTTTTTTTTTTTTTTTTATTTACATATACAGTGCATATTTTTAAATGATCAAACACTTTTTAATACCATATAATGATAACCAGAGTAATTACAAAATCAAGACTTCAAAGAGTCACCTTTGTAAAATTAATTTTTTGATAAAAACATCTTTTGGCAAAAAAGAGGTGGTGTTTTTTTAGGTTTTTTTTGTTGTTTTTTTTTTAAATCTTTTTGCCAAAAGCTAAATATAGACAAGTAACAGGATTTTCTTGTAGATGGCAAAATTCATAGCTCCATCCATCATAGTCATCCTGGTACTTAAAGGGGCAGTATTATGTATTCTCCAAGCTCATAGTGCCATTTTGCAGCACAATCAAGTAGCAACATTACCTCGGGTTGTTATAAAAATACTCTATATATCAAACATGACTTAAAAGAAAGTTGACTGTAATTTAGCGCCTTCTCTTTAAGAAGCTCCTGCTCTTTCCGAGACTCTAATGGCTAATTGCTATATTGCCGCCAGATTCACATAACATAGAGTTCAAAAAAGTCAATTTTACATCATATCTCACTCCTGCCTTTATCATCTAAGAAGCTCCAGTTCATCACATTTCCGCCCCATGTTGGACTGTAGATGTTTTGTTCCCTTTTCTGAAATGCCATGTGACTTTTCTGCAAGAATTTATAGGATGCACAACTTCTATTGAATAGTTTGTTAAAAGTCAAGGGGATCATGACGAATTTCCTTTCAAATAATGAAGCCTGTGTGTTCTGTTTGGCTGCAGTGGTTTTCTACCATTTTTTTTTTTTTTTTTTTGTCTGGAGGATCTTTAGGTTGGATTAGGATCTGGGTGACTCACTTCATATCTAAGATGTGTAAAGCAAAAGCAAAGTCTGCTTAACTCACAAATAGACTGGTCAGTGTAGCAAAACAAGCATTTATTGAAGTTTCCATTGACCATATAATTGCACAATTTGACATTTCAAATATAAATTTGGAAACACAGCAATTAAAAAATTGCTGAAATGGACTATAACAAACATGCACTAGGATGAGTTGGTTTTGGTGATATTAAAATTAGTTTACTTCACAAAATTGCGATGGCGGCACTTTTTTCACATCACACGAGTCACATGATCAACAACCAGTTGTTGCATGTTTTGACTTATCGAGAGAACAAACTTGTTCACAAGTGATTTTAATTTAAACACAGTTATGGATAAATTGTGTTTTTTTTAACATTAGCAGAATATTGTAATGGCTAATATTTATATAACAATATTTGTAATGAAAATGCAGCCAATGTTCCTAAACATTGATCTGTGACTAAATCTGCTCCAACTTCTTTAATATCTTACAAACCACGGGTGTTAAAATCTTCTTTAGAGAACAAAAATATAGCAAAAAATATTTATGTCATCAGCCGAGTTATGTATCATCAATTGATAAATATGGTGTGTTAGGGATAGGGCCTTTTATGAACATGAAAAAGAGAACTTAGGTATAAAATATTTTAATATCCAGAAGTAAAAACAGAATACAGAACTCAAAGTGGATATTAGAGAAGCTCAAAGTGAGAGGAAAGCAACAGAAATGAGGAGAAGGGAGCTCTCCCCATCCTCGACCAGAGGGAGTGAGGATGGCAGCAGTGTACAGCACTCATCGTCCAGGTCCTCTGAATGAAGTCAGGCCTTTTGTCATTGGCTTCTTGGCAAGAAATCTGGTCCTATGGCTTGTGTGTCTTGGAAAATGTCTTTCTTTGTCATATGGACACTTCCAATATAAAGAGATAGTTGAGGAAAGGAGCTGAGAGGAGTGTCACCCCAAAGGAAAGAAAAACTGGCAGTGCAGCTGCAGTCTGGGTATTAAATAAATAAAAAGCAGGTGTGGTTGTTTGGTTTAAACCTAACATTTAGCTTGGTAGGGAAAAAACAGAGGATGTGATTATGTATAAAAAAGAAAGAACCTGACTGATCCCACTTTCCCATTTCCATAATATAATTAAGCGATTCATCTCTCTGGTTTTGCATTTATATGTCCCTGCGGCATTCTGATGGTAAAGCACTGAGTGGTTAAAGAGCCAGGGAGCCACGACGCCTCTGAGATGACCCTCTGTGGAGACGGGCTTGGATGAAATGATAACAGATGAGATATTGATTCAGTGGTGATTACGGCCCCACAGATGAATGTCAAAATATTGTCAGCCTCTCATTCCTCATTATATCGTCACTGCAGGGACAAAAGGACGGCCAGCAGCAGATTAATTCCTCTGGGAGAAATTCCAGCAACAGCTTTTTTATGTCAAGGTTAGCCCAAGTGACTTTATGGTACATGATGATGAAATTGGTATCACATTCAATTAACTGGCACACGCTCCAAAAACTGAGCTGCCTCATAATATATTTCAGACATAAAAAAAAAAAAATACTGCGTTTGAGATGTACAGTTGGAGAAATATGGCCACATTTATTTTTACATCAAGCATTCTGCCACTTTTTAGGGTTAGGGGTAGATCTGGGGAAGGGTTGATTCTATAAATCTGTCAGTATATTAAGGTAACAAGCAGCAATAAACAATAAAACTATAGATATTGTATACAGAGCAAAGGATGGAGAATGACAGTGGAGGCAGGTGAGCTAATCAGGGGGGTTTGGAACAGCTGTGGAGGAGAGCAGACCTGCAAAACAGGGGAAAAAAAACAAAACAACAGAGTAGAAACTAAGATAGACACAAAAGGAATTTACAAACTAATCTGGAAAAAATGAACACTGACCTAAGAGAATAAACTAAAACTAACCCGAAATCTACGTAAGAAACTAAACACAAAGGAATGAATCAATATGGTGACGCCTTTCAAAAACAAGAGGAGAAAGAAATGGACAGAATATGGCAAAAGCTTGTAAGCAATAATAATGAAGAGCTCAGAACTGATCAAAGTGCAAAAAGGGATAACAGCATAGGCAGAAGATTCATGTTGATAAAATTAAAACTACTTCAATCTAGTCTGGCAGTGGTATGACTAATTTTGGACCACAAGTTGATCTAAACATGATTGGCTGAAATTTAGTTTAAGTTGGAAAGAACAGGTCATACACAAGGCAAAGTGAATAAAACAGGTGCAGTCAAACAAATCTTGAAAGACCACAAAGACATTTCTCAAATGATCAAACTACTATAAACAGTCAGCACACAAGAAAGAAAGTCAAGTTTATTCTAACTTACATACTTAAACAATAAACTCCTGCTGGTTGGAGGGAGAATAAATAAATTGGGTCTAGCAGTACTAAATCAGGAACTGACGGTCTGATGGGATCCCCCTCGCTTCCCTGCTGTCTGCTGTCACGCTAAGACCAAGAGAGTATCAGNGCATNGGTTTTCATTGTCCATCTTACTTTTATTGGCAAAATATGAGCATGCTATGCTTACCCAAACTCAGCCAACTTCTTTTTTTCTAACAGCCGTTAGATTCAGCTGTCTGACCCAGCTACAGCCTGTCAACAGGGTGTTGTCACATCTTTAGCACGTTCCAGCTAAACTAAGGTCACAGAGTGGTGGATTTTCAGATCTGGAAAATCCAGAACGGATCAATATCCATCATGATTTCCAGATCAGGATCTGGACTGACGGCTGATAGCACGCACGCCGTTTGTGTCTGTGTAACTTCTCACCTAAACCATGCATCCATTGTTGAATCTCAGACATAAAAAATAAATTAATACATAAAAGTTTCAATTCAATGAAAAAAATATACTTTTAGAACAGATTTTGGGGACTGGATTTTGTCGACAAAGAATGAAATGTGTTGTAGCACTACAATTATATTACATAATTATTAGCAGTTTTTCATAAAGTTTTTTTCCTCAAAGATGGTTTATTAAAAGCAGGTCCTGCAAAATGGTCACTGCGTACAGCTAACCAGTAAACACCTGTAATATTCACAAAAAGGTGATAATTTATGGTCATCTGTGCCTGAACAGGTGGCACCCACAGAACTACCACCGCTCACACCAGCCTGACCACTGAAAACCCATTACAGCTCCAAACCAGGCCCCTGCTGGGAACTGTCCTCCAGCAGCTCTGCCTCCCTTTCCTGATCAGTGGCTATTCAAGGTAGCCAGGCCTCCTGCCTGCAGCCTAAATGTTGGAAATCAGAGAAATCACACACCGGAAATCCCTCCAATCTGTATGATAATTTGAGACTCTCCTCCAGGATTTGGTGTATTGGTCCATTTCAGCATTTAGAAAGCAACAGATTGGTTTGTAGCCTTATGTACACCATACAATCCAGCTAATGTACATATGTCACAGGGGTTTTCAGTAAAAAGCAACTCGTATCAGGCAGCTTTTGCTCCGCTTTCACACAGGAAGCAGATAACGTGCTGTTTGGTGTGAGAACTCCTTCCACTGACGCTATTGCAAATGATCCAAAGCAAAGACTAAAAGGCATCCTCGTGCTTGCTAGGAGGAAAAAGTAGCCAAAGGATCAACACTTTAAAAAGCCCCAAAGCAATATAGCACAAAAGATAATAATAAAAAAAATAAGTGTAGAGGAGGCAGCTTACTTCTGACCAAATCTCTGCAAAGCCAATGCAGCGCAGAACAACAGGATTTCTGCAAACAAGAAAAGCCCATTTGGACTGTCACAGGGCAACTGCTTCCTCAGAGGGGCTTTCAAGCCTAATCATGAGCAGGTTGCATTTTGGCTGGGAATGAAACTTTAATTATCTTGATGCCTCCCTCAGAACCAGAGCAGCGATCAGCACTGCCCCCCCTTCCTCTGCAGGGAGACACAGGAAGACAGGTTAATGGGGGTGCATGTTTGACTATGGAGTAAAGCGGCCATGTTTCAGCGTGATAGAAAAAACAAAATCCTCACTTCAAATGATTCAGGGAGAAAAAACAAAAAGAAAAAAAAACAAAAAAAGAGTCCAGAAACCGCACTCTTATCAATCGAATTAAAAACCAGCAGCTGCTGCTGGATGTTTGGGTGAAAAGTTACAATGACACATTTTTATTTGTATGAATACAAATACTTTTCACTTTTAGCAGCACAGAAGCATTTTGTTTTTTAAGAACTTTTTCAGTGATGGGAATGATGATGTTAAAATAAACAATATGAATTTTTCTCAGTCAGGGGGTAGGTAATTACTTTATCCATCATCACAACGGCATTAGCTGCACTGACGATAAAATGTGGCAAGTTACTTTAATTTAGCACACAGAAGGTTGAAACAGTCTGACCAGGAGAAAATTATTACAAATGTGCTGCTGATTGGCTGAGGATGACTGAAGTAGTCGTTGTAAACCAATCAGAGACTTGGGTGGGTTTTCACACATAAAGTTACAAACTCAGTTACTTATTTGAGAAAGTAACTAGCAACCATAACAAATGACTTTTATAAAGTAACTTGCCCTGGGTCATTGTGCAGTACACCAGAACTGCAATAATATATGAGCACAATGCTTAGCCACACATCAATACATTAACCGCAGAGGTTCGAACTGGTAACCCTCTGGTTACAAGACCAACGTCCTCAGGGCCCACTAGGGTTTTATTTGTTCCACACATCCAAACTTAACATTAAAACAAACTTGAATGCAACAACAATGGAACAGGTATTGTCCTTTTTTCATAAACCCAACCACATCATACAAACATAAGGTAATATAAGTAAATAGATCAAATGTCCTGTTAATATGCACTGCTTCAGGCACAACGGCACAAGAAACAACCGCACATATACAGCCCTTTGTATTTTCAACATCACTTCACACACTGTGAAGTTATGGATTTTATTCATGACTTTCATTACAGGCAGTACTGGGAACCACTTTTACTTCATATGCAGCAGTTTCTGTTATGAATGACTGTGGTGCCTTTGTTGTCACTGTTGGCTTTAGCTTAGGCTGCCTCACGCCCCCCTCCCTCACTGTCCTCCTCGTGGTTTATCATCTTTGGGCCGCCTGCACAAAGCCTGTCTGACCGTAATTAAGGTCAGACAATTAGTTTTTGCCGTCCACAGTCCTGGTGACTTAATAAGTACAGAAAATTAACTGAAATTAATATGATGGATGCCATTGTTTCTGCCATGTGGCTCAGTCAGATCTTGGCGTGGCTTCAGGTTATTATTATGCATCCACTGTATTAGTTGAGTAATGGCGCTCTGCACGCCGACTGAGCAGTTTTCATCACAGAAAATGTGATTATTAGTTAGAAGTGTTCCTGTGAGCTCCAGGGTAACGTTACTCAGCAGAAGGATTACTCCCTATACTGTTTAAACAGACTGAAATCTGTGGAGGGTTTTTTTTTTTTCATGAAGTCTTGGCAACTTAAAACTTTACTGAACTGGAAATGGTTAGTTTATGTTCTATTGTGAAGGTATCGGGTGTACTGAGATGTATCATCTTTGGGTTGGTGACTGGAATGGGTTCAGTTTCAACTTAAGCAGGTCTGACTAGTGACCGGTAGGAATGTGCAATATGGCATAAAATTCATAGCATGATATATATTGTGATGGGAGGTGATAAGGATATACATATCACAATATGACCTTTATAAAACTTACAATAGAAATTAAAAAAATAAAAATAAATCGCATACTAATTGAGTGTAATGTTAATATTTGCATGTGAAAAAATGGTTACGTCATCAACCAGCGTTAGGGCGGTTCGCCGGTAGCCTACAGATCTCTAACGTAGGCGACATTTTTATCATTTCTATCACATACCGTATTTACCGTGCATTCTTGGTGACAGATCAGAAGCCATAAATTCTGATTTATTTTCTGATCAGTAAATGCACCATACCCAAGTCCGGCTAACAACAACGCTCTTCAGAGTAGAAGTTGATTCTGACTGGTTAGTTATTTCCAGAGATGTTTTAGAAAATAAAGTCAGAAAGCACAAAAGCTATAACAAGCATAAAGAAAGGCAACCATTTTCTAACCGTGGGTGCAGACGATGTATTCAGGCAGCTACAGCAGAAAAGTACACTTTGCTGGGAATTCTTCTCTACATCAGATACTTCCTGCCAGAAAACCTTTGGGATGTGTTGCTAAAGAGTCCAAATTGACCCATTGTCTGTTCTAGCATTTTCTGGATTACCCATGTTTTCAGCTAGCAAATGCTGAAGACAATTTCATGTCGACTACAAATGATTCTGTCCTTGTTAGTTAGCCACCCCCTGTTTCACATCAAGGTGCTGGTTCTGCATCCAATAACCCCAACAAACTGAGGGTTTGAGAAACATTTCCTACATATTTTCTACATCAAAAAAAGTGAAGCGTTAATGGCAGAAGTAGCTCCTTTAGCTGCTTTAGATAGGAGAGAAACACAGCTTTACAGATTCTGAGCTGGTTTTAAAGGCAATGGGATGGAAGAGAGGACATGGAGTTAGACAAAACAAACATTCAGCTGATGGCTATGGCTAAGTGGAACGCCAGACCAGGTGTAGCCTCTATGGAGAGGAAAAAACAAACAGCTGAGTTGAAATTACAGCAAACAATACAAAAGTGTTAAGTTATATTAATCTGAGCTACAATAATTGTATTTATTTCACAGTAATATTTTCAGATGTGAACATGTTCCCAACCATAACCTATAATGCTCCCCGCTGTCAATAATCAACATCTTTGAGACTTGTGTTCCTTAACATGACAGAAACATACTTGTTCTGGTTGATTCGAGTTAATCTTTTAGTGAAATCAGAATCTACACACCACCCACTGTCAGAGCGCAGATACACCATCCTATTAAGGCGCAGGAGTAACCCTATTCAATCAGCTAACACTGATTTAAATGCTAGTCTAGAAGAGGGAATAAAATATGTTGTTTTTGTCTATTTATCACTGCCGTCTGTAAACACAAATCATTTTAACCTTTTACCTTGAACCAAATTCAAAAACGTTCAATGTGCTTCCAATGTGCTTCTTATCCAGTTGTTTTGTCTTAGTAGCAGTAAACGTAGTGAAAAGTAAAGCAACCTGAAGATTGGTTCCTTGTCAGATAAATCAATGTGTGGAGCTGACTGAACGATAAATCTTGCATTTTCCAAATAAAACAACCATATTTATGGTGATCAGCATGCATCTATGGCACATGTATTAAACTCAAGGCCAGGGGGCCAATTCTGGCCCGCCGTACCTTTTTATGTGGCCCTCTAGACTTGAAAATACATCAATAAATCATTCCAGTTTTTTCCCAAGTCTTCAAAATTCACACAAAATCAACAGATTCCCACGTTACTGCAATTTTTTCTTAAAGTTGGTCAAAAGTGTTGGGTTTAATTGACTGCTGCCTCAGCCTTACTTGGTGTAAAGTTATAGTCTGTGATTTATATGGCAAGCAATAAAAAGCCACATTCAACCTCGTATGTTAGCGCTAATATCATAATAATTTCTTCTAAGTATTTCTGAATTAGCACCACAAAATCTGTGATTTTGATTATAAAAAGCCACAAAAAACAATCACAAAATCCTGGAGGGACTGCTACTTATTAATACTTTAACAGCTAAATGGGTTTTATCAATACACTCTGGCCCTTTAAGAGGATTCAGATTTTTGATGTGGCCCAAAATGAACCTGAGTTTGACACCCTTAATCTACGGGGTTTTATGATTTTTTTTTGACTATGTTATGTGTTTCAATCAAGGTGCAAAAGGCTAAGATGTAAACCCAATGTGCCGTTTGAACTGTCCAAGAAAGGAACCACTGAATTCCATCATTAATCCAATGACACTCTATTGATGGTTTGCACAAACTCAAAGTGCTTCTCTGCAGTCGATGGAGTCTTTTCTGTGTCTTCAGTAAACAGCTGAGAATATTCTGTTAGCTTCAGCACTTTTGGCCATGACTGCACTTCTCCTTCCTATTTTCTTCCTGTATCTGCGCACCAGGTCTAATCTCATTTCTGCCTGTTCAGAAATGGAGAACCTAAAACAAATTCTCATACATTTTCATAATTCTCAAACCTGTGCAGTGAGCCTGTGAGACACAGAGTAAAAGCACCACTCGATTTTTCCTCCAAAGCACTTTCAGACAAGCATTTTTTTTCTCCCCTGCAAACTCTTAAACATTTTCAAAGCATTGTTTGCCCCCCAACCCACAAACCCCATTGAATCTCAGAGGAAATCACATCCACCAAGCAAGATTGTACATTCAAGTTGAGATTCTGTAGAGCAATTTGCACTATAGAGTTTGCCGTTCTCCAGCAGCTTTAGCTTTCTGACACCTGTTACCACACGCCACGGTTTCCCCCCCAGCTGGAGCTCAGCGCCGTCTGAGAGCTATTCCTCGAGGACAGCAACAAAGGTGCTGTGGGACATTTTGCTGAAGCACGGCTCGGTCTTATAATGAGAGCTGTCAGGGATTTGCAGCACTGAACTTTTGTGCCCTGATCTATGGCGGGTCACTGTTGAGTTTGTATCAATAATTCATCTTGCGGTGCTACCCTGCTCCCTCTCATGAAACAAATCTTGTTAGAAAGTCCTGCCAACGCTGTCTCCGTCTTGCTGGCAAGACTTTATCTGCAGCCCTCCCCAGCTAACGCAGGAAAAAGATGTTTTTAAGGGGATTTAGGGAAAGATTAGCACAGTTCATCTATGTGGAACACTTGTTTGGCAGCGGGCGTGTGGGGAAGCAAGCTCCAATCTAGCGCTTGATCTCTTGAATGGAGTCTTCCCTCCTACTTCCAAAGTCGAAGTAGATGAGCTCACGAAAGGCAGATCGAGTGTGGCTTCTGCTCTTTATCCTCACGGTGTGACTCTGTACGGCTTTCCTTTGGTTTATTGTGAAACAACCCGGGGCTGTCAAGACTCTTGGAGGAGGCCTATAGAGAAAGGAGCAGGGAAGTGGAACATCGTAGCGCTTTGCTGGCTGCTCCGATAACATCCAGGGGGGAAACTTCTCCCTCCCTCCATCCTTCTCTCTCCGCCGTCTCCTCAGCAAGGGTAACCTTTCTTGTCAATGACAGTTGCTAGAAGCAGCAGGGGGATTCGGAGGCTTTATGTCTGACTTATTTTAAATTAGCACCTTTTTAGTCATTGCTAATGTCTTCTAGAGCCTCTGCTCATCAAGGGGGCTGCAATCATTCCAGTCGCCGTGAATAATTACACGCCGGGGAATTCTGAGCGCACGATGAACATCCTGTAAACACTCTACATAATGCTCAGGTAGCCAGAAAACTTTGAAAACAAGTTAAGACGTGAGCAAATCAAATGCACCTCTTGTCTCCTCGTTGCAGGTGATTCAAGCATCTCAGACCTTGACTCCAGTATGAATGAGATCCGTAAAGTGGAGTAGAACAGGTCTAACAGTTCTTATATTAGCGTGCTAATGAGGTCCCAGTGTGATACTTTTTAATGAGACCATCCAGGAGGCCAATTGTCCATAACTAATTATCATATGCTAATTGGCACACCAAAGTGCAGAAAGAGGACTAATTTTATTTGTCTGCACTTCTCATATCTCCTCTGTGTGTGTGCGTTGGATCAAACGCGCTCAGTGACGGTGATTACAGTTAAAAGATGTTGCACTTTTAAAAAAAAAAATACGATTACCCCTTAAATGGCTATAAACAGCGAGCAAAGCACTGCAGGTGGGAGATGATTTAAAAAAATATTTAATATTACAGTACACTGCTTGATACTTCCCTAGATCTTGGAAATTGAAGGCCGAGTCCAAACTTATAGATGTCATTATTGTGCTCCTGGCATTATTCCTTTTCACTTGCCATCGGCTACATTCCTCTGCTAAAAGAGTCAGCAGCCATGCCATAGATGCTTAGAGAGTGAATGCCAAAGTAATATCCATATGGAGGGCAGGACCCAAGGCTTCACAATGAAACACACATATGTCCATACATACAATGTAAAAACCTGACAAGTCTTCCACAGCTCTGCAGATTGTTGTAAGTTACATTTCTATTTACCTTTGCCACATGCTAAATTTTCTGTGCTGACCTTCTATAAATGCATGAATGCTCAAAGTGTGGCAGAGAGAATTTAACCTGCAGGTTTGAGTCAAAATGTAACCAGACTATCAAAAATGTAAAGATGTTCAGCACAGTTAGTTACCTATTAGTGGTTGTTAGATTTAATCCTAACCCAACACATTTTTATGTTGCCACTTTATCACAACAAAGATTAACTTTTTCAGCTGTTTAAACCCACAGTAGCTCATGTCTTGGTCCTGTTTCACCTCCCCACATACATCAGGGTCCGTGTTTCCATTGACCATAAAATTGTGCAAATTAGAATTCTGGAAAGGAATTAGCTTAACAGCAATTTCTAAAAGAAAAAAAAAATCATGTTTTTTTTATTTAAAAAAGTTTTTGAGCAAGTATGAGGTAGTTTTTCAGCCATTTTGAAACTCATGTATTTTGCAAAACTGCAATGAAAACAATTTTTCTGTTGGCAAATTATGGCACGCCACACTCCTGGCGATGCTAACACTAGTCCGCAAAATGGCAACAGCAAAAGTTGGGAGAATAATTCAGAATCTGTTTGTTGTTCAACAATAATTGAATCCATTTTATGAAAAATGTATCTTCTGTTGAGTATTTATTACCAAATCGATGTATAGACAATCACAACACAATACTTTGACCTTATTGAATGCTGCACCTAAAAATGAATAAAAGTATGAAAAAACTAAAACCACGACAATAACTAATAAAAACTCTACTAAAACTAGTATTTAACAAATAACCTTTAAAAACAAGCAAAACTAACCTAATGAGACAAACAAAGAGTCACAACAAAATAAAACTAAACTATAATGAAAACAAAAAACTATTTTACCCTGCAGAAGAGTTGGAGTGTTGACAATCCATCGAACCGTCACAATATGGCCCTTATCAAACTCACTCAAACTCTTATGCTTGTCCAGTTTTTGCTGTTTCTAACACATAGACTTAGAAAACTGAGTGTCTCTGCTGCCCAATTTATACCATGCATTAGCAGGGACAATATGGACTAGTATTATTGTTATTCACTTCATCTGCACCAGCCATAACGTTATGCCT